>NC_137910.1:19622109-19657109 GCF_963457725.1 Sprattus sprattus | reverse complement strand
ATTACACTGCGGCAACAATGAACAGTGCTCTTGGGACCGAAATATCAAGGCCAGATCACCAGCTGTTGACAACTGCTTGTCCCTGTCTGACCTGTGAGTAATACAGAAAACACACAATTGAGCTCTAGCGTGGTTTCTTGTCAGGTTCACCATGTCACCATTGACTAGATTAGATTTGACTTTATTGTCTTGGTACACAGTACTGGCTCAAAGCCAATGAAATGCAGTTAGCATTTAACCAGAAATGCAAAAATATAGTATTATTTACAGGTGCAGGAAAAGTAAGTAATGCAGTACAACTGATGATATATCTTACAATATGTACAGTGATGGACAGTGGAGAGTTACAATTTACAAATATTATTTATAGAGAAGTGGAATGGAGTTGTAGAATGGAGATTGCAAGTGCAGGGGTTGTATGCACAGTATAAACAACATATGTACAGTTGGTTATATGTAAAATAACATTTGAACAGTGTAGGTGGTTCATGTTCAATAAAGAACAGTAAACAGTGCCATCATGAGTGCAATGATGCTTTTAGAGTGGGAGGCATCGTTGATGATTGTGGGCCTAATGTGGACAGCTCTGGATGCGTTTTTTTGATACTCTGTCATTGATGTATGTTTTTATATAGGCGAATGTAATTGTAATAATAATGTGTATAAGCAGAGGTATTAATCCTCTGAGATTGAACTTGACAGAACATATGTATATAGCACATCTTCAGGGACCACAGGCCTCCTTCTTCTTCACTGAGCAGTCAGAGTTCAGGGACTGCCCAGAGGTGATGACCCTGCACTCATACCATTGAGGCGGGTGTTTGTGTACGATACTGTAAATTGCAAGTCACATTACATCAGTCTGTGCTGTATCATCAACCTCCTACAGCAGGGGGCGCTAGAGATCAAGTTTTGGCATAGTTTGTTGGTGGTGTATCTGTGACAGTGCAGGTCTTTCAGTCTTCACCAAGTAACCATGTTTGTTTTTGCCTCTAAAAAGAAAAGGAGAAGAGGGAAAATGTTTGCGTGACGAAGTCTGCTAAAAGAAAGATGCACTGACAGGGGTATTTTTCAATCAGAAAGATACAGAATGCAGACAGGGTTGTTAATGCACTGTTTGATGTGCCAATGTAGTAGTTATGCAGTGTTTTTTTTCTAGTTAAGAATAAGCATTACTCATAAGCGTTCATAATCCTCTAAAGTATGTTCACTGGCGAGACTGCATGAGCTAAACTTGCATTGCCTCAAGCTTCAACCATGTGTTTCTCCAGAAAAAGATGGGGTTACATAATGTGAACGTGAGGGGTTTAGTGCTTATGTATCTGGTTTGGCCACTTTTTGGAGCAGGCCCTAGCAGTGGCAGCGCTGGCATTATCACTATTCCATAGACATGCCCCTGACACGTACCACAGCCAGGGCCAGTGTGTACAGGGTACTGGGGAAACATGACTGACAAGTGCAGCTTTGCCCAAGTGCACAAACACAACCGCATACACCCACACTACCACACACACACACACACACACACACACACACACACACACACACACACACACACACACACACACATACACATACTCATACACACACACACATACACATACACATACACACACACAGGTCTTGAGGCTTGTATTAGTTAGTTTATTGACTGACACACACACATAGCTATCATAGCTGATATTTGCTGATATTTGTTTCCCCAGATGGTTATGAAACAGGTGTTTTCGCAAGGTTTCATTGTGATCAAATTCTCCCACTATTGCTCATGTGTTGTCGGTGTAGGTATCTGGGTGCAGTTCAATCTGATCAGAGGTCCGAGATAGAATTATGACGTAAATGACCTGGACTAGAATGATAATACACTGTCTGTCCATCCACTGTCCTGACATTCCTCTGCATCTACCCAAGCAGGAAAACCTCATGAGTGCAATCCACTTCAGCCTAGACCTTTACTCTTTTTGGCTGTTTCCGTTTAACTCTGTCTTTTTCCCCCTCACACACACACACACACACACACACACACACACACACACACACACACACACACACACACACACATACACACACACAGGTCTTGATGCTTGTATTAGTTTATTGACTGACGCACACACATAGCATCACTTTGTGCCGATTTGTTTACCCAGATGGTTATGAAACAGGTGCTTTCACAAGGTTTCATTGTGATCAAATTCTCCCACTATTGCTCATGTGTTGTCGGTGTAGGTATCTGGGTGCAGTTAGTCAGATAGCAACAGTGTCTCTGGATGCCACTGCTCACATTTTGAGGCTAGTGTAGACTAGGGGTGTGCCAAATAATCGTCATGACGATGCATCGCGATTCTAATTTTCACGATCTGCTGCATCGATTGTTGACGCCAAGTATCGATTATTAATTAAAAAAACAAAAAAAAAAATGAATAATTAAAATTGCATGAATGGTTGGCGAACATCAAGCATTTCCGGCCGCGCGATACTGCGACAAGTCATTCATAAACAAAACATGAAGTGTATCCAGTAATAATAATATTTGTGTTAAGTAACCTCCAAAAGTCGTTTCAATAAATACAGCTATGTATGAATTGAGTTGCTTTGAGTTATCAATTGAACACACTATCCAGATCATACACAGCCAGTCAGCCACTGGTAATGGCTTAATTTTTTTCTAACAGTGTTCAGTGAAAATTCACAATGCATCGCGATGCATCGCAATAATTCAAGTATCGCGATGCATCGTGATAGAATCGCATCGTGGCATGTGAATCGTGATACGAATCGAATCGTAACTTCTTTGGCAATACCCACCCCTAGTGTAGACACAAACAGATTGTGTACACACACACACACACACACACACACACACACACACACACACACACACACACACACACACAGACATATACTACATTACGTGCATACACGCTCTCTCTCACATACACACACACACACACACCTCAGTGCATTTGCTAAGGACTAACTCACTCTACCTATCCTCTCTCAATGCCACTCAGCATTTCTGTTCTCCTGTACATCTGACCCCTTTCTTCACTGGCTCCACAGAATGCTCAGGGTCTGCCCCACTAGGCTCGCTCACACCACCTTATCTGATAGCTCTGCATTACGAGCTAATAAGAAATGCCTTGTCTCTTAACAGGATCTTGCGCATGGGCTCAGTGAGTTGCTCGACTATGAGGGCAACGTTGAAGAGGATTTTTATTTGACTTTCCAGGTGAGAGTTACTTCCACATGCTCCCGAACACACACACACACACACACACACACACACACACACACACACACACACACACACACACACACACACACACACACACACACACTTGTGTGCCTGCTCACACACACATTCACACATACATACACACACACGTGCACTCACACACACACAGCCACAAACACACACACACACACACACACACACACACACACACACACACATACAAACACACACACACACACACACACACACACACACACACACACACGTGCACTCCTCACACATGCACTCACACTCACACACACACATGCACTTACACTCACACACACACACACACTCACAATCAGACTGGTATCGCAGTGCTGTGAGATGCCTGTTGCGTGACTGAGACCTGACCAACGGGATAACTGTACTGCTTTCCATTCCATGACACATCATTTTTATTTTAATCTAGAGTGGTGAAGTCTAAATAATGAATTACCCCAGTCATTGATTCATATAGCGTGCACATGAAAATTAGTCTTTGTGAAGTCATAGTCTCCTACTTACAGTAAAGTGAACCTTTCGGATTGTATCATATGTTATCTCCCCCTTGCTGTCCTCAGGCAGATGCGTCCCTGATCATTAGCTGTTCCGTTACCAGTGGCTTCATATGCTGACTCACTGTTGACTCACTCCCACCCTGTTAATAATATCACTGGAATTTGAATTGAGTTGTGGCTAATGGTAATTTGTTTCCCTCGGAGTGATCCTTATTTTAAATTAAGGTGTGCTCCATATGAGAATAGTCTGAAGCCTCACACACATATATATAACATATAACTGACTGACCATAGAATCAGAAGTTTTATAGGTTTGAATCCCATCTATTGTATACATCAATTTATAAATCAAAGTAAGGTTTAATGTTGCACATAAGCCAGTCATCTGTGTTGGACTGTTTTGTTTGCCTATGTCCATCTGCCCAGTTGGCCTTCACATACAAAAAGTCCAAACGCATTATTGACTTTACAGTCTTTATCATACAAGCTGAGGGATCATATACGGTCTCCATTAGGGTTACTTATTACCTCAGTTTACTGCTCCGGAGTTTGACAGAAGTTGGTGTGTTCACGTGATTTCAAAACAAACGTGCCATGTGCACATACAGTATGCTGTATACTGTACATACTGGATGTCTACACGGTTGTTTTAGCACTCTTGAAATGGTATTGAAAGTGTTTGAGTGTGTGTGTGTGTGTGTGTGTGTTTGAGTGTTATTAATAACTGTGTGTAGTGGGGCGCATACATGTCTAGGGTATCTGATGGGCCTGATCTTGTTTAGGTTAGGAACAAGAGGTGAGTCCCTGGCTTTTATTCTCATGCTGAAGATTAAATTCAATTCAATATTTATATAGCGCCTAACAGTCAAATTGTCCCAAGGCGCTTCAGAGATCCCAATGCCTCGACCCCCTTAGAGCAAGCATAATGGCGACATGGAAAGTGGAATTCTGGGAAACTCTAGGAAATTTACCACTTTGGGATATGCAGCAAAGTAAAATATTTAGTTTTTTATTGTTTTAATTCTCTGTCTAAAACCTTTCAAGAAGGGTAAATATTATTTGGTGTGTAGAAACTAGACACTGTGGCAGTCAGAGTCGAATTAAATTAAATAGACAGTCAAATCAGTTGGTCAATGAATCAGTGAACCAGTGATGCTTTATGACACTATGTGACCCTCCACCTTGAGTCTACTTCATGAAATTAGGGAATGGCATCTAAACACTTGACGTCAGCACATACCAGAATGTCTTGTCGTCCATCCTCTATCCTTGTGAAATGTTTGTTTGTTTTGTTTGAATGTGTCAGGTGTTTCAGGAGGAGTTGGGAGTGGTGAAGTCATACAACTTGAAGACAAGTGGAGAAAAGATCCCTGTTACCAAACTCAACCGAAAAGGTCTGTGACCCTCAGGTGACCTTGAGAAAAAACAATGCATAAAAGCCTAAAAGAATGTTGGCATCTCACAGGAAATGGCCTGACCAAAGCCCAAATTCATTTCAATGCTCTCCCTCTGTCATCCCCTCCTTGTCTCTCTCCTGTCTGTGTGATTCTTATAGAGTATGTGCAGCTGTATGTGGATTTCCTCCTCAATAAGAGCATTTATAAGCAGTTTGCTGCCTTCTATTACGGCTTCCACGGAGTATGTGCGTCAGGCGCGCTGATGGTGAGTGCCGCAAGTCCTCCTCTTGGCCTAAGATCTGCTCACTGCAATCTGATTGGATTTATTTCAGCCCCATCCCTGACACTGACCCCAGGCTGCCTCTCTGGTCTGTCTCAGAAGTGTAGGCTTTAGGCTGCTTCATTTGTGATGGTGCTGGGGGGAGCTGTTTGAACTGAATGGCTTTTGATCTCTTCCAGATTTTGATAATTTTGTTCTTACTTTTACCTAGATCATGCAAATACACATAGCGCACGTGAGTGCATCTGTGCACTTATTGGATATGTAATCGCACTTGCTCACAGACACACACACAAACACACAACACAGACACAGACAGACATTCACACACACAAAAACACATGCATACACATAACACACAGGCAGACACGCACACACACACACACACATATACACACTTTATTTGTATGTGTGTGTGTGTGTGTGTGTGTGTATATGTGTGTGTGTGTGTGTGTGTGTGTGTGTGTGTGTGTGTGTGTGTGTGTGTGTGTGTGTGTGTGTGTGTGTGTGTGTGTGTGTGTGTGTGTGTGTGAGGTGAGTGTGTGCACATGCATTTGTAGCACAGCAGCATGATTCTGATAACAGCCCGATCCAGTGATGTCACAGACTGAAACACAAAGAGTGTTTGTTGGGTGTGTGCCACATATCCTATAGTAACCCACTTTGCTGCCCAGAGACAGCTCACGACTGGGACCCAAACACACAGGCCTCTGTTGGAAGTAGGAACTCAATGCAATAAATGTCAGTACACCTTTCATTACTGAGAATCAAATCCTTTTCAATACTTCATATGTCTACCTTTATTTTGGATGACAGAATCAATACTCAATGGGGGATATCAGTGTTGCACACATTTCTGGAGAGTTGTTGTGCAATTCTTCAGAATTTTTTTTTTTACAGCTGCTCTTTGCTGGAGGGGTTTTTTGCTCTACCTTTCTCTTTCAAATACCCCACAGGTGCTCTATTGGATTCAAGATAGGCAACATTCTTAGTCAGGTCATAGTATTAACATTTTTCTTCTTATGAAAATCTTTGTGTGGGCTGGATCACTATCATGCTGGAATATACCTCTTCTGCCAAGCTTTTGGAGACATCTCTGGAGTCATCTTGTCAGCCAGTATTGGTATGTCCACAGGCCTTAATGGTGCCATCTATAAATGTCATCTCCCAAACACCCTTTGCGTTCTGGCATTCCTATATCATCACTGTCAGCAATATACATTTACTGTCAGGACTATGCATTGACTGTCAGGACTATGCATTGACTGTGGTAGCCCTGGCTAGATTCACCCCAAGCATGCTGGACCCCATCTGAGCCGAACAACTTCATGTTGGTCTCATCTGACCAAAGAATGTGCAACCAATATTCATCAGGCTTTTAGTTTAATCGTGCAGTTTTGTGCCAAAGTCAATAGATGCCGTCAATAGAGGTTAGCAATGTCCTTGATACTGACATTTCCATTGATAAACCTTGTGTTGAGTCTGCAGCACGTAGCGTTCTGGCTGTGGCATCATTTAAGGGGGACCCCCACTGCGGCTCTGATTAGTGTTACTATGGCACCTTTTATACTTTTAATTAAAACCCTTAATTTGACATTTCATTTTGACGCTATATTGATTTACACAGGGGTGGATTCACGTCTATTGTATACTGTATGTATGTATGTATGTATGTATGTATGTATGTATGTATGTATGTATGTATGTATGTATGTATGTATGTATGTATATATGTGTGTGTGTGTGTGTGTGTGTGTGTGTGTGTGTGTGTGTGTGTGTGTGTGTGCTTGCTTGCCTGCATGTATGTTTGTATGTATGTAATGATGTATGTATGTATGTATGTATGTATGTATGTACAGTACTCTGCAAAAGTTTTAGGCAGGTGTGAAAAAATGCTATGAACTAAGAATGCTTTGAAAAATGTAAACAATAAATGTTTATTTTGTATCCATTTACATGGTAAGACTGAGCAAAGCAACAAGACACAACATAGTTATTCTGCATTCTTCCAGTGGTCAGCCAAGGAAACTTAATGCAGCTGATGAAAAACACATCAAGCTTATTTACCTTCGAAATCGGAAGATTTCAAGCAGTGGCATCAGCTCAGAACTGGCAGAAACCAGTGGTACCCAGGTACAGACATTTACTGTCCGGGGAAGTCTGGCCAGAAGTGGTCTTCATGGAAGAGTTGCAGCCAAAAAGCTCTACCCCGACAAGGAAACAAGGCCAAGTGACTGAACTAAGCACGAAAACATAGAAACTGGGGTGCAGAAACATGGCAGAAGGTGCTCTGGACTGATGAGTCAAAATTAGAAATATTTGGCTGTAGAAGAAGGCAGTTTGTTCGCCGAAGGGCTGGAGAGAGGTACAATAATGAGAGTCTGCAGGCAACAGTGAAGCATGGTAGAGGTTCCTTTCCAGTTTGGGGCTGCCTTTCTGCATGTGGAGTTGGAGATTTGGTCAGGATGAATGGTGTCCTCAATGCTGAGAAATACAGGCAGATACTAATCCATCATGCAATACCATCAGGGAGGCGTATGATTGGCACCAAATGTATTCTGCAGCAGGAACATAACCCCAAACATACAGCCAATGTCATTAACAACTATCTTCAGCTTAAAGAAGAACAGAAAGTCCTGCAAGTGATGGTATGACCCCCACAGAGCCCTGATCTCTACATCATCAAGTCTGTCTGGGTTTACATGAAGAGACAGAAGAATTATAGGAAGCCTACATCCACAGAAGATCTGTGATTAGTTCTCCAAGATGTTTGGAACAATTTACCAGCCGAGTTCCCTCAAAAACTGTGCGCAAGTGTATCTGGAAGAATTTATGCTATTTTGAAGGCAAAGTGTGGTCACACCAAATATTGATTTAATTTAGAATTTTCTTCTGTTCCTTTACTGCATTTTGTTAATTTATGAAGAATTGATGAAAATAAACTGTTAACACTTCCATTTTTGAAAGCATTCTTAGTTTACAGCATTTTTTCACACCTGCCTAAAACTTTTGCACAGTACTGTATGTATGTATGTATGTATGTATATACAGTATGTGTGTGTGCTTGCTTGCTTGTGTATGTATGTATGTATGTATGTATGTATGTATGTATTTATGTGTGTGTGTGTGTGTGTGTGTGTGTGTGTGTGTGTGTGTGTGTGTTGTTTTGTTTTTATGGATGTAAGGATGGATGAATGGATGGATGTACAGGATATATGTGTGTGTGTCTTTGTGTGTATGCATGCATGTACGTGTAGATGATTGTGCATATGTTTTGTGCTTTGAGAGAACAACAGACAGCGAGCAGCCAGAGAGAAAGGGAGAGGGAACCAATATGAAGGAATTGAATTGGGTTAGAGATGAGGGAGAGAGATTGTCATTATCATATTTGTGTGTGTGTGTGTGTGTGTGTGTGTGTGTGTGTGTGTGTGTGTTTGTGTGTGTGTGTGTGCGTGCATGTGTGCGTGTTTGTTGGTGTGTGTGTGTGTGTTTGTGTGTGTGTGTGTGTGTGTGTGGTGTGTGTGTGTGTGTGTATGTGTGTGTGTGTGAGTGTGTGTGTGTGTGTGTGTGTGTGTGTGTGTGTGTGTGTGTGTGTGTGTGCTTGTGTGTCGGCCTCTGGAGAGCCTTTGGTTGATAAATGAACTAAAGAATGCTCAATGGGACATCCAGATAGTTCCTCTCCCTCTCTCTTTCTCTCTCTCTTTTTTTCTCTCTCTCTCTCTCTTTCGCTCTCGTCTCTCACTCTTTCGCTCTCGTCTCTCACTTTCTCTCCCTAAGTGTGTGTGTGTGTGTGTATTTTTATGACACTGTGTCAAACACACTAAGAGGTTGACTATGAAAAGTCCTTTCAGCCTTGCCAATGGAGAGAAGGAATGAGATAGAGAAATGGGGTCAGATATTCAAAAGATACTGTATTAAAAAGTTTGGAATCAGTCAGAAAATGTCATAATTCCGATGGAAAATCATATGGTATTTTTATGCATGCAAAACCATACACAATGAACAGAAAATATACTCAAGACATTAACAATATTGATTCAATGTTGAAATAGCAATTGTGTGCTTGAAAAGATATGGCAGTCTCAGATACGGCTTTTTCTCCAAAGTTGTGCAGTCGACCAGCTTCACTGTACAACAGCATGTGGTTTTCAGTGACATTACTGGCAAAAGGGTTTTTAATGATGACTTAGCCTTTTGCTGTAAAACAATAACTTAAGCTAATAACTCAAACTAACGTCATTTGCCACTGGAACACAAGAGTGACGGTTGCAGAAAATTGGCAGATTTTCTATTCTATTTTATTGTTCTATTCTATTCAATTTCCAGCTGTACACTGTTGTGTGTGTGTGTGTGTGTACGTGCATGTGTGTGTGTATACGTTTATGTGTGTGTGTGTGTGTGTGTGTGTGTGTGTGTGTGTGTGTGTGTGTGTGTGTGTTTGTGTGTGTGTGTGTGTGTGTGTGTGTGTGTGTGTGTGTGTGTGTGTGTGTGTGTGTACCTGCCTGTGTGTGTGCGTGTGTGCGTGTGTACATACTCTCTTCCGCAACAATATTTGTGGTGATGACACAAACCCCAGACCTTCCTTCACCTGTATGTCCTTCCAAAGCGCCACTGGGCAAAGTCACACTATGGAACTGAGGGGGTGTGTTTGCAGATCAGACTGAGTTTGGCATTAATGTTCACCCAGCACCCTGTAAGTGGGTCAGGCTGCACATTCAATGCCTTGTCTGGCTTCAGGAGTGGAGCCAGAGAGGGGAGAGCCAAATCTGTAGCCATAATCATAAACCCCTGACTTTCATTACTTTCACTCGTTATTCTGCTCCCCTCCACTTTAGTTTCCCCTAGTGCATTTACATCACAGTTGCACACACAGATGTACACACACCATACGTGCATACACACACACACACACTCAAACACACACACACACACACACACACACTCAAACACACACACACACACACACACACACACACACACACACACACACACACACACACACACACACAGATGCATTCACACACACACACACACAACACCATAAATGCATACACACACACACACACACACACACACACACTCAAACACACACACACACTGCACTCATTCACATACTTGCAAACAGCCTCAAAGCTTAAATGGTCTTGCTTACATAACAGGGAAGAAGGGAGAGAAAGCAGATGTCCATAGCGCTCATCTCCTGCAGATGCATCCGACAGAAATGAGGAAACACATTTATTTTGGGTGGGTGGAGGAATGGTGCCATGGTCATTCCTTTTGGTGTGTCTGTACATTTTCTTGTCTACACGCTCATTCGTGTGTGTGTCTGTGTGTGTGCATGTGGGTGTGTGTTTGTGTGTGTGTATGGTTGTGTGTGTGTGTTTGTTTGTTTGTGTGTTTGTGTGTTTGTGTGTGTGTGTGTGTTTGTGTGTTTGTGTGTTTGTGTGTGTGTGTGTGTGTGTGTGTGTGTGTGTGTGTGTGTGTGTGTGTACAGCTGCTGCGGCCTGAGGAGGTGGAGGTCCTGGTGTGTGGAAGTCTGGACCTGGATATGCTGGCCTTGCAGAAAGAAGTCCAGTACGAGGGCTACAACAGGAACGACACCACCATACGGTCAGAAACACCTGACACTGATACCTCCAGACATTCACTTTCCAACTCAGACTTCAACTAATGATCTAATACCTACATTTAAAAGATTTGTTTTGGGGCTTTTTGCCTTTCAATGGGATAGGACAGGTTTTTTTGCACAGGAACTCACAGTTTTTACATGCAGTACCTTCAATGTCCTTTACTGTAAAACACACAATACATAGTCACAATACACTGCAAAAGCTCCAGAATTTTGCCAACAGCCCTTTTGTATGATTTAAACAAATATTCTTATACTTTTTGTTATGCTGTGTCACTATAAAGTGGGGAGTCATTTCTCTGCCACTACCCTGTTTAATGTGTACGTGCCAAATGAAACCTTTGGCTTGACTTTACTTGGCTGTGATGATGGAACAGGCTGTCCCTTATGTTTCTCATTGCTCTAGGTGTTTCTGGGAAGTGGTGCTGGCCTTTTCTGTAGAGTTACAGAGGAAGTTACTTCACTTTGCCACAGGAAGTGACCGCGTGCCGGTGGGTGGCATGGCTCACCTCAACTTCAAAATCTCCAAGATCGATGTCTCCACTGACTGGTGTGTGTTTGCATTCATCTTCCCTCACTCTAATTCACTCACACACTTTTGGAGTGATAGGACTGTATGCTGCATACCATACACTGGACAGTTTTACAAATGGCGACTCAAGGTCTATGACACAGAACAGGAGTAAGCAGCTATCTTAATCATAATCACATACACAGCTGTTCTCTTCAATATGATGTGATGTGATGTGATATTATACCATACAATGCATATGATACAATACAGTAAGATGAGATATGATACGATACAACTGCTGTATGATACCCTATAGTATATGATATATGACATGATGATATTTTCAAAGATAGAGGCCACAGGCTACATGTACTGACTGATGACACTTCGTTAACATGACCATATGTCTGACTTCTCTCTTTATTTGTCTTTCTCTCTCATCTCTCTCTCTCTGTCTTATCTCTCTCTCCCTATCCCTCTCCCCTCTCTCATCTCTCTCCATCTGCCTTAGGTTGCCCATCTCACACACCTGTTTCAACCAGATCTGCCTTCCCCCCTATAAGAGCAGGAAAGAGCTGAAACACAAACTCACCATTGCCATCTCCAATGCAGAGGGCTTTGGGCTGGAGTAATGAGTGTGTGTGTGTGTGTGTGTGTGTGTGTGTGTGTGTGGTTGTGTGTGTGTGTGTGTGTGTGTGTGTGTGTGTGTGTGTGTGTGTGTGTGTGTGTGTGTGTGTGTGTGTGTGTGTGTGTGTGTGTGTGTGTGTGTGTGTGTGTGTGTGTGTGTGTGTGTGTGTGTGTGTACAGTGTGTATGTATATATTGCAGTGTTTGTATTTTTCAGTCCTACAGGCAATTGTCAATCCTATACGTATATCTAAGTTAGCTTTGCTATATTGAGCAATCATAGGCACCTTTGCTGGTTGAAGAATATAGTCTCTCATGGCTTATCCAACAGGTCTGGTTAGGCTTGTGTTCAACTGTGCTTATTTGTGTTTGGTAGATTGAAAAAGTGATCTTTTCTCTATACACACAAATAGGTCAGCTTTGTGTGCGGTTTGGAAATAAAGCAATATGGCAAACATTGAGGTATTTACAAACATGCTATATTCTGTATATGTGTGTACGCATTGGTGTGTGTGTGTGTGCACACATTGCATTGGTGTGTGTGTGTGTGTGTGTGCACGCATTGGTGCACGAGTGTGTGTGTGTGTGCACGCATGGGTGTTTGTGTGTGTGTGCACACATTGTTGCGTGTGTGTATATGCAAGCATTGGTGCATAGGTGTTTGTGTGTATGTGTCTCTGTGTGTGTGTGTGTGTGTGTGTGTGTGAGGGGGAGAAGGACAGAGTTAAACAGAAACGGCTTAAAATAGTTGTAGCTAGGCTGAAGTGGAGGTTCTCCTGCTTGGGTAGATGCAGAGGAATGTCAGGACAGTGGATGGACAGACAGTGTATTATCATTCTAGTCCAGGTCATTTACGTCATCATTTTATCTCTGACCTCTGATCAGATTGATCAAATGGGCTTCTGCCTAGCTGGCCTGAAAGCCTTCAGACACACTGATTCACTAAAGATAAGATGACCCTACACTGACCCACTATGACCTACAGGAACACAGGACCAAACGGAGTAGTAATCAATGCCGTGGCTTGTTGTGGCTCATGAATTGAACACATGCTATCTCTCACTCTTACACTTTCTCATAGAACAGCCTTAGTCCTATGTCAAGATTACAAAATTAACTTCGACACCTGATAACAATAAGAACACAATGTTAGTTTCCCAGGGTTTGCATGAAAAAGTTTAAGAATTGTGTTCTTTTGTGCTATTCTATTTCGGACTTGGTCCTGCCAAGAGCAGATGTCTAGAGTGCCTGGAGCAGATGGCTAGAGTGACATTGGTAACCATTTTCTGAGAACAAATGCAGTCTTGACTGAGTGATTAATTGTCTTATATCACCCTTTCAATCATATCTGTTCAACACAAGCAAGGGTTGGATGTTTAACATTACAAGTAAAGAAAAAACCATAGTGTGTGTGTGTGTGCGTGTGCGTGTATTTGTTTAAATGTGAGTGTGTGTGTGTGTTAGAGAGAGACGTTTTATGTCTGTGTATATTTGTGTCAGTATGTTTTATTTAGATGTGATTTGCTTCAGGATGTGGAAGCAGTTGTGTATTTATTTATTAGTGCCATGAGTACGTGTGTTTGCCATGAGTAAGTGTGTTTGCCTATCTTACAGTAGAAACATTAAACATAAATATCTGAAGCAGATTGTGTGGCTCTTTAAAAAGCTTTATTACAGTGATCATCAAACATGATATTTATCATCCTAATGCCCAGCCCAGTCAATGTCTCATCTGATCAAATGTTTTTCTGAAGCTTTGGATGTTATTCCAGACATCTTTTCTGTTATTCTAACCATCTTTTCACGCAAGGAGAGCCAGCATCGACCAAGCATCAGTGTGATGTCTGACACGAGTGTTTGCTACTTTCAGCTGGGAACCCTAAACACCCTAAAAAGTATTTAAGATAGTTTGCTTCTAAGATAGTTTGCTTCTCTTTGACAGTTGCAACATTCTCTGCTGCAAGTTTTGTCGTTTACTCTGCTTCACAGTGATACTATCAGAAGATACATATTAAACAAGTCAATTCATTTAATGTTACAGCTATGAGCTGGAACTAAAGTTTGATCAAAAATGGCAGGAGAAAAAGAGATCTTCACTAATAATAAGAAGCCAGTCCAAATGGAATACCAAAAGTCTTGGTTTAGCTTTACCCATGCAAGACCACATTCACTAAGACATAACTACTCTTGCTGCTGGTACATGTTATGTCCTACTGCGATCAACAAGATGATGAAATGCAGTGAGAGATTGCATACAAACTACATGTGGATAATCGCGGTTATAATCACAGTTTTGTAATGGTAGCTTGTGATTAAAGGTCACAGAATGCTGCAACTTATGCTGTTCTCACAAATGGAATCAATCACAGACGTTATCTAGACCATTTTAAGCCTCTTTTCTGTCTATCCTCACAAAACATAGAACGCCTTCATTACAGATTTACAACTTACAACTGCTTGCAAACGTTTTCTGAAACGGAAACTTTCCAAAAGTCTACACACGATTTACAAAACTGCACACAGTGTCAAAGTATTGCACACACGCAGTGCCTTTTTTTTTACAGTCTTACTCAATTGATTAAGTGTGTGGTTTTTGTTTTCAAAACAATACACAATTAGCACAACCACACAACCAATTAGCAAAACACCTCAGATCCTTTGCAAATTAAACACTCTTGTAATAACTATACTAATTTTGAACCAGTTACACACTGCTGTTGCAAACCTAAAACACTTTTAAGCAATTCTACTTCTCAGAGCACTCTTACTTAGGGAATATACTGTCAGAAAGTATTTGAAATCTGAAAATTTGTAGACAGTAAAATATTGTAGTTCTGTTTTTGTATTGCTAAATACTATAAAAGATTGATTTACATTTGTTCTACTGAGCAATAAATGCCAAAGATTCTGACACAAAAGTATTTATTGCATTCATTTCTCCACATTACATGTATTTACTGCAAGTCAAAATGACAGATTTCAATATACAGTAAAAAGGTCAAATCGGTTCTCCAGTGAACATTCTCCCCCTGCCATAAGTGTGGGCCACTGTGTTGATTCTGTAATAATAGTGCAATAGGTTGTAAATACTGTAAATATAGAGTAATCAGAATTCTACCGTATATTTTATAAATTACTTTAGTGAAACTACAGTACTACATTGTATTGTGGCAATATTCTTTACAAAAGTATAGAAATATTTGTTGCCAAGAGTGCAAATACAGTGAAACACAGTACAGTAAATTGACTGTAAAGGCCAGCAAAGTGTCATTGTCATTGCTGAACGTACAAACAATTGATGCACAGTATAACGGCTCAGGTTTGGCTGAACCCTTTGGCCAGACTCTCTCATGGAGAGGTCATGATTGACCACGTGATGAATGACTGTTGCCCTAATTTTATTAGAGCATCTTAGACGAATGTCACGTCCCCTGACAGGGGCCAATCTACCTCTACCACGGCCTCTTACTTGTCCTCGTCCTAGTCCTTGCTGAGGTCGTTGATGGCGGCATCTTTGATCCATGCTTGCAGGGATGGATTACCAAACGGGCCTGCCAGGCCCAGGGCCCAGGGCAAATTAGCTCAGGGGGCCCCTAAGCCAGAGCCTCTGTGTGAAGTCGCTGTTGTGTATCTCTTATTTGTGGTTTAAAGAGTTCTATTTTTAAAAGTGTGTTAACTGTTTTGAAAAGTGTGTTAAAACTCAAAACGATTTGTATGAAAGCAATGAGAAATAGTTAACCCATCCGCCGGATAAGAATCTTGCTGTGCAAAGAAGATGTGAGCATTAGATTAAGTTGACCCATGATTCGCTAAATGTGTGTAAGCAATCGAGAAAAAAATCCTCCCACGTGGATTCCCCCCTTTCTCCCCCTTACTCTTCTTCTTCTGACTCCTTCCATTTTGGTTGAATACAGGTGAACTCACCTGCTGCATTTCTATAGTGCTTAACCCTCCTTTTACCTTCAAATTTACAAACATCTTTTATCCTTGGGGTGACCCCAGCCATTTAAACTTAAAAATGTATAATTAAAAATGTTACCCAAGCTTTTGTGCCAGGTACTTTAAGTTTGTTTGTTGACTCCCTAAAAAGTAAATACAGGAAATTTAACACATATCCTCATGTTCATTTTAGGTTAACCCAGTTGTCCCCATTAAATTAGGAAAAGCCATTACTGTAAATATGAAGCAAAAAAACAGATGTCAAACATTTATTTAGAGACATTAAACATTAAATGGGGTCAAATTACCACGTTTGGTTAAACACAGCCATCAAGTGTGCAAACACATGATTGGTTAATTGTAGACACACAAAACAGGTTTAACTGGTGTGTTTACAATTAAGCAATCATGTGTTTGCGCACTTGATGCCTCTGTTTAACCATTGGCTCATTAGTGTGGTAATTTGACAGTCAGTGCTTTGGAATTGCAAGAAAGTGACATCTTGATATACTTCTGTGTGTAATGTATACAAGTGTGTTTAGTTTTTTGCAAATCACTGTGTATTGTTTTGCGAAAAGTGTGCGGTTGACATGTCTGGGCCGATGTTTTGCTCCTTGAGTGTAAGGTTAGATAATTGTGTAATACTTTTAAATACTTTTTAGTGTTTATCTAATCGTAAAAACTGTACTAATTGTGTTGTACTTTTGATTTTAGTGTTTATGCAATCCTAAAAAAACTTATCTTCAGAGGTACAGTAGAATGTACCAAATACAAAATAGTTTGCATGAAAAAATAAACTGAAATATATTTAGTCAACAGATGAAGGCTAGGCCATTAAGGCTGCAGAGGGCTGTAACAGTAACAAAGAAATATGTGTGTAATGTCTTGCTAAAAGTGTCATGAAATTGAAGAACTGAGGCAAAGGCTGAGAATGAGTTCATGGCCACAGGGTCACGGAAAAAGTAGGCTGAAGTTTAAACTTGAGTGACCTTGTGTTTATCTACTACTGTTGTTTATGTGTCGGTGAGGATGTCTGTTATGGCCGTCCTGTGGGCTGTATGCCCCTGATGGTGGAGTTGATGGAGCTAGGCAATGCTACGTGCTCCCCAGGAATATGTAGGTCACTGGCGCTGAGCATACCTTGACTGCGTGATCTTTAAGTTTCATTCCAGTGCTATCAATAGATGCTGTAGATAACTTGGCTGACCTGATTAGTTTACCCTTCGCTTTCACCCCAGAGACCATGGAGGTAAACAAACAGATTGTGATTGTGTTTGATGGGCTGGACATTAGACACATGCACCAGAAGCCACCCGGACTAGAACCCAGGTCTACAGGGTTCCAAACCTGCACTCTGACCCCAACGCCAAAGAGCCAGGCTCAATGGCATGGCAGTCAGAGCACATACTCATCTGTAGTGACGATCACATAGTCATAGTGTGTTTGTGAGTGTGTAAGAGAGAGAGAAAGAGAGACCCACACATTCGGTCTTAATGCAACACTGCTACCCTTTTGTCTTTTGTGTGTTTGACCATGAAAGAACAACTGTTCTGTAATTAACTTGAACAAAACTGTTAGGGTTGCTTACGTTTTTAGACCCTTTGGACCTGTTGTAGTGCAGTAACTTGCTTATAAAGGGTAAATCAGATTTATCAGTCTTTCGTGATGTTACCACATGATGTAAAGGTCACAGTTTTGATTCTAAGTTTTATACACACACACACAGAAGATTTTTCTCACCATTAAATGTATGGAGAACAGTGTAACTGGGCATGAATAGATGCTATGTCGTAACCATGTTAATTATCGGACTGCGTTTGTTATCAGCAAACATTCACATTGTTATGCCATTTTTAATCTGAGCATATCGATTGTTATTCCAGTATTAAACTTAGCGTTTTGATTGTTTAACAGAATGCTTGATGTTTGCAATGTCCGATTACTGACATGGCTACGTTAGATAACTTGGCTGACCTGATTAGTTTACCCTTCGCTTTCACCCCAGAAGCCAGGGAGGTAAACAAACAGATTGCACTTGTGTTTGAAGCCACAGGCACCAGGAGCCATCAGCACACACACACACACACACACACACACACACACACACACCACACATAGTATTTATGTAACTGCCAGCTGATGAACTCACCTTTGATTTTAAGGACTGTGTGTGTGTGTGTGTGTTATTATGGTTATTGTTGTATGAGTGTGTATGTGTGTGTGTGTGTGTGTGTGTTATTATTGTTATTGTTGTATGAGTGTGTGTGTGTTATTATTGTTATTGTTGTATGAGTGTGTGTGTGTTTATGTGTTACTTCTGGCCTGACCTATTAGATGTGTGATGGAGTGGTACCTCTATGTTGAGACTATGCCAGGGCGCAGACCATGGCTACAGGTCAGTGTAACTCAGTGGATGAGGATGAGTGTGTTAGGATGACAGAATAGTTTGTTCTTCTTGACCCAAGTGTGTGTGTGTGTGAGTGTGTGTGTGTGTGTGTGTGTGTGTGTGTGTGTGTGCGCCTGTCTGTTGTCAGTGTGCGTGTCTGTTACCAGTGTGCATGTTTGTGTTTGTGTCTGAGTGTGTGAGGATGACAGAATAGTCTGTTCTTTTTGACCCAAGTATGCTTCTTTGTGTGTGTGTATTGGTGTGAATGGGTGAGTTTGTGTGTTAGACAAATAGGCTAGGAGAAATGATCTTGGGTTGTCAGGGGCATGTCAGTGTCTATTGGCTTTTGGAGAACACACTACATTACACAACACTTGGCCTGATGCAACATGTCAGTACATTTGTGATGCTTCATAGGCCTGAAATGAGCTTGATAATAAACCGATTGTTTAACTGAATCTTGCCATTAGATGACATTTACATTTACATTATAAATATAATGTAAATAGAAAAATGTAAATGTGGTGTAAATATTGTCACAATATCAGATGTCGCCATTTTGCTTGCTCTAAAGGGGTCCAGGCCCTGGGCTCTGTTAAGGGACAACTTGAGACAATTGTATTGCTTTGGCGCTATATAAATACAATTTAATTCAGATTAATTATACTGTTTGTGAAAGGACCGGATGTTTTTCAGGCCCCCACCTGTGGATTTGCAGCAGGGAAAAGGTGTTGGGGTTGTCAGGCACATTTGCAAAGCTTGTCCAATGCAGTACTGTGTGTGTGTGTGTGTGTGTGTGTGTGTGTGTGTGTGTGTGTGTGTGTGTGTGTGTGTGTGTGTGTGTGTGTGTGTGTGTGTGTGTGTGTGTGTGTGTGTAGCGAAAGGAGAGGGTGGTCACCCGACCCGCACTCTAACCCCGGTCTACAGGGTGCCAAACATGCACTCTGACCGCCTCGCCAAAGAGCCAGGCTCGATGGCAGTCAGAGCACGTACTCATCTGTAGTGATGATCACAACGTCACAGTGTTTTTGTGTGTGTGAGAGAGAGACAGAGAGAGACCCACACATTTCGGTCTAAAGGCAACACTGCTACTCTTTTGTCTTCTGTGTGTTTGACCATGAAAGAACAGCTGTTCTGTAATTCACTTGAACAAAACTGTTAGGGTTGCTTACGTTTTTAGACCCTTTGGACCTGTTGTAGTGCAGTTACAGATTGCTTATAAAGGGGTAAATCAGATTTATCAGTGTTATCAGTCTTTCGTAATGTTACCACATGATGTAAATGTCACAGTTTTGATACACACACAAACACAGACACACAAGATTTTTCTCTACATGAAATTTGTGGAGAACAGTGCAACTGGCCATGAAACAGCAGACACAGCAGTGTGACCTTCAAACTATATCCACTGTGACATCACTGTCATTTCTTTCTTTAACTATGGAGCACGGGCAAACAATTAAAGTAAACAAAATCATACAAATTCTGACTTGACGTTTAAAAAAAAAGTTTTTATCTAATACCATATACTGCAAATTGCTATGGAAACTCAAGTGTGTGTGTTTGTGTGAGTGTGTCTGATTAAGGGGACACTTTCACAGAAGTCTAATTTTAGACAGACAACAATAGCTAGGAAGTGATAATGAATGGAGAACAGGTTGACAGGTATGTATCTATCTCTGTCTGTGTATGTGTGTGTGGTTTACTCTCCACACATCGTTTGCTCAAGCACAGAGGGCCTGAGGAGAGAAAGAGAGAGAGTGAAAGAAAGCTTTATAAACCCAGACTGCTAATTTATCGCATTGCACATTTTATGAATCTGCAAATAGAGCGACATGATTCGCTCTTGGCACCATTTCCGCGTGTGAGTCATGCGAGCAGAATACACATCTCTAGCGCAGAGGGGCCTATTTTAGGATAACGCATAGCCTTGGTATAAGGTAGAGCTATTTTTGGAAATCCCTCCACTGTCCCAAGGCATTTTTCAAAGCTCTTCACAGTGGAGCTAAATTGATGATAGTCCATTAAAGCAGTTTGTTAAGTGGGTAAGTATCCCAAAACAGAAAGCCACCCCTCAAAATAGCTTTTGAAGTGACTGTGGCTAATCTTGCATCAAATGAACAACGACAATATAGATCTTTCATCAAGCAAATCAGTTAAGCAGGTCTCAATCATTCACAGCCAGATCGTTCCATCACCTTGCAGTGACCCTCCATGCTTGGACCAATAGATATATGGCACCCCCCACTCACACACACACCACCACCACGCCTCTTTTTCTGCCTCTCATTTTCTCTCTTTCTCCTTTCCCCTCATTCCCTCCCTCTCTGTCTGTCCAGGCTTTTGGGCCTGTGCCAGTACATGTTATTCTGCCTCCTGAAACACATCCAGGTTAGGGGATGAGAGTAGTGTGTGTGTGGCCTTTATGTACGGTGTGTCAACTGTTCTGGGCTTCTTGTACGGTACCTACTGTATTGTCTCATTTTTGGGTGTGACTTACACTCCAGCCACATCTGCCAGCCACAAAGGCGTTTGACACGCTTAATCACGACATTCTGTTAAATAAGCTATTCCATTATGGCATCCGGGACAGCGCTCTAAACTGGTTTAAAGACTATCTCACAAACCGTCTACAATATGTAGAGTTCAATGGAGCAAAATCCCCAGTCCTACCACTCAGCACAGGAGTTCGACAAGGCTCTATACTGGGGCCGCTTTTGTTTCTGCTTTATATGAATGATATTCACAAAGTGAGCCAAACTTTCCGCGCCATACTATATGCTGACGACACCACATTGGTTAGCCCCATATGCTCTTTTCAACTAGACAATAACCAGCTCAATACACACGCCCTGTCTGAAACCATTAACAATGAGCTTAAGAAGGTTGCCACATGGCTCAATATAAACAGACTCTCACTGAATGTCCAAAAAACCAAGTTTATGCTCTTCCATTTCAGACAGAAAGATATCTCAAATATAACCCTCGACCTAAAGATCAATGGTGAACCCTTGGAACAGGTAGAAAGTTTCAATTTTCTGGGATTAACTCTGCTCGAGACACTAAGCTGGAAACATCACACCGACAAAACTGCTAACAAAATTTCTCGTACACTCGGCCTAATGAACCGTATGAAAAATGTTTTACCAGGTTCCACTTTAATAACTATGTACAATGCTCTAATAGTTCCGCATCTGCATTTCGGTGTACTATTATGGGGTCTCAATCCGGCACGTCTGGTACATCTACAGAAACGAGCTATGAGGATCATCACCAAAAGCAAATATAATGAGCATACTGAGCCAATTTTCATACGGTTAAATCAATTAAAATTAGATGATATCTACATAATACAGTGCCTGAAATTCTACCACAAGTTCTTAAACAATAACCTCCCTGCTTATTTCCTGAACATGTTCATTCAAAATGCATCCTGTCATAACTATAACACAAGGCACCATCTTAGACTTTACACCCCTTTTTGCAGGACTGCTGCCTACAAACATTGTATCAGACATCATATTCCATATTTACTGACACACTTAGACACATGCATGACAGACAAACTCACTACACATAGCCTTGAAGGATTAACCCGGTATTCAAAAGCCCACCTCATTTCCAAATATTCTGCCAGCTGTACAACAGAACATTGCTATGTTTGCAACTAAGCTATTTTTATTTGTAATATTATTAATTTATTTTAATTTATTTTAATAGCAATTAACTACTCTGGGTGGATCCTTTGATAGCGGCACAATATGTAGCCTTATAGGATTCTCCCGACAGCATCATATACTTTTCTATACACTGTTCTAATTTCTTTGTTTATTTTATGTATCTAATTTATTGTATGTTATTCCATCCATAAAATTGTAATTGTTGCTGTCAAATAAACAGTTCTGAGTTCTAAACAGTTCTGAGTTCTGTTATGTCATGTGCAATGGAAAGGACATTATGTGCCAGTTAAAGCAACTCGTGTTGAATTAAAGCAACCAACAAGCTACTTCAAACACTAGAGGAACGCTGCTGTTCTCCAATACATATAACATATAATATACTTGAAAAATGCATATGTGTTCCAAATGTTAACATTAAGGAGATTATATTATTAGTCAGGCGAGAAGTTCCTCAGTCTCGTTTTGGCAGTGAAGTAGAAGTGGGTAGTCAGTGAACAGAGAGTTCTTATTCTTCTCTTCTAGTGAACACAGGCCAGCTATGGCAAGTTTTACACATCGATTTATCACACACACACACACACACACGCACACACACACACACACACACACACACACACACACACACACACACACACACTCACTTGCCAAGACACCCAGAGGCACAGGTGCGTGCGCACGCACACATGTGTACACTACCCCCTATTTTTCCTCATAGAAGGGAGTCTGTGTTGTAGCTGCATGAGTCAATAAAAATGGCTCTCTTCCTCTGTGTTTCCACCCCTGCTTGGTGTTTACACATTTCAACCCTCCACAGACATACACCCTCGGGCTGTAACCCGTCACCGCGATTATCTCACTCAACCCACCCCCAACCTTTCGTTCATCTCCTCAGTGCAGCCATTGCTCCTAAGCCTGTGTTCCTCTAACTAAACTAGCAGGACAAGGTGCTAACAACACAACGGTCAACTAGCAGAACAACATGGTAACAACCCTACAGTCAACTAGCAGAGCAACACCACAGTCAACTAGCAGAGCAACACGCTGACAACACCACAGTCAAATAGCAGAGCAACACGCTGACAACACCACAGTCAACTAGCAGAGCAACACGCTGACAACACCACAGTCAAATAGCAGAGCAACACGCTGACAACACCACAGTCAACTAGCAGAGCAACACGCTGACAACACCACAGTCAACTAGCAGAGCAACACGCTGACAACACCACAGTCAACTATCAGAGCAATGAGCTAACATCATCAAAGACAACTAGCAGAGCAAGGTGCTAACATCATCAAGGACAACTGGTAGAGTTAGGTGCTACCAATACCAAGTGGTTGAGCAAGGTGCAAGCAATTCCCAGGTCAATTAGTAGAGAAAAAGACTAACAACACCAATGTCAACTATTAGAGCGAGTTGGTACCAACACCAATGGCATGGATTCTATACCCAGAGAGCTCTTGAACTGATTGGAGGAATGTATATCTGTACTATACTGTAAGATGCTTTGCATAGAAGCATCAGATAAATGAATAATTGTAAACGTAATCCTCTGACGCCTAGCCACTCCACTACTCTCACTACAGCTACCTGCAGCCTGTCCCATGAACCCACTGAACCGTATGTGCTGCCTCCACAAATTTCAGGTTAAAAAGTTCTCACTCATCAGACCTCCTGCCTGTTTCTCCTCCCCCTGGACAGATAGCTTCTCGTAGGTTCTGATCTAATGTCACTGAAATCCCACACAGCCATTGAAGTGGCTGGTGCTCCGGCATGTGTGTGTCTCTCGGTGTCTGTTTCTG
This sequence comes from Sprattus sprattus, assembly GCF_963457725.1. NCBI lineage: Eukaryota > Metazoa > Chordata > Actinopteri > Clupeiformes > Clupeidae > Sprattus > Sprattus sprattus. The sequence continues at coordinate 19,633,081 of NC_137910.1, read as the reverse complement.
TGTCTGTTGGTGTCTGTGTCTCTCGGTGTCTGTGTCTGTATCTTTTGGTGTCTGTGTCTCTCGGTGTCTGTGTCTGTTGGTGTCTGGGTCTCTCGGTGTCTGTGTCTCAGTCAGTCAGCAGCTCATCTCCGAGGGATGAGCATACAGTGTCTCCTGTCAGGCCTCACTAAACAAGGAAACTGGCCTGATCTCAACTGCAGCTTTAAATACCAGCGGGACTTCTGTAGCTACTGTGCAGTCATGAGTGCATGTGAGTCTCGACACAGATAACAATCAGTGGCTTAACCTCTGACTGAGATACTTACTGTTCTGTTTTATTCAATGATAGTGAGTTGCTCTATGTGTCAGTCAGGTTTTCATAGCTCCAACAGCTTCTGAGATGAGCCTCTGTGTTTCTATCTCACACTGATTGCACTGACACACCACAGATATTATACCCTCTGCCCGTCATTTGAGCGTGGTGCCCCCTTATCGACTTTGTGACCTTGACATCCAGTAAAGCCCCCACCCATCCATCACTACCCTCTGATCATGACGGTAAGGTGTGCAGCCTATGTGGCAATGGTCGTGCCAATTTTTCTCGTGTTTGAAGACCTTCTTGCACGTGCAGTGACATTGCATGCTCTTTGGCCCTGAAGCTGCATTTCATTTCACTGATTAGGCCTCGTCTCTCCCCAGCAGGGAGGGTTTGGCCTGACCTTTGCTCTTTCTAGACCTAAGATTCTGATCAGAGGCTCACGTGATCCTGCGGACCTGCGGCCTCCAACTGAGGAAAAATACTGAGCCACTTCCAAAATCAAGAAACAGTTTACATGGTGTTATTGACATATTCTTCTGTGTTCATATACTCTGCTGGTCAACTACTTCAATTTTGGAAATGTCATCATAATTCCACGTTTTTGTAATTAAAAAAAATGTTGTGAACAAATTTTGACAAATGTGTTACACAGTTCTGCACAATATTGCCTAGATGTCTCATCTGATGATTTGGTGCATGCAACTCCTTCATAGGTGGTAGGAATGAAGAAAGAAGAAGTAAACTAAAGTTGCTGTGCTTTCCTCCTATGTGTATGTTGGACTGTATACCTGTGTTAGGTACAACACACAACAGTTGTTTTATCAGCTGGATCCAGATACTTTTAAACTAGCTGGTAGCTGAAGTGCTGATGTTTGTTTGGGAAAGTCACCCCATGTGTGGACTCTTGTGTGTATATTTATCCCTTTATGGATGTACTCATATGTGGTTGCACTGCATGAACTCGCTGAACTCATGTAAGTGAACTGGAGAGCCGATAGCTGTATTACTAGAACGAGCCTCTCTCTCTATCTGTCGCAGGGTTTAAGCTTACTGCACCTTTAGATTAAGAGTGACATGTGACATGTGACATGAGGCCAGGGATGCCTTGCACAACGATGGGAAACTACATGTGTTGCTGCTGCTGTGCTTCAAGGGAAATCTTTGACACACGAGTAATGCACTCGGGGGTCATCAGGGACGCTGGGCTTTCCTGCCTGTGTGTATGTTTGGAACCATCATGTGACTCTATACAAGGAGGGCTTTGATCCACAGCACAAGCTGTTCACACTTAGTAAATCTGCGGATAGCATATCCTCACCTGGTGAACACTGACGTCACTCGACGCAGTTTAGCTAATAAATCAACATTTTTGTGTTTCTTTTAGTTTTAGAAATGTGTTAAATGGATCAGAAAGTACATGAAAGTGCAAATTGACATAGATGTTGACCTATATGTGCTCAATGTATGTATATCCATTCCAGTCAGGAAAGATTTAATTGTAAAGGGCAAAATGCTCCTTTGGTAGTGATGAATGAATGGCCATCAATCAGAGCTGTTCCAGTTCTTTCGAAGGAATCACATGACCCATAAGCTTAAAACACAACAAAGTGTTATGAAACTCATTTTTAGCAATTAGAAAAACTCAAGTATTTCCCTTCAGGCACATCTATGTGTGTGTGTGTGTGTGTGCTAACGTACCTGGAGTCGCTGTCCAGGTTCGCAGGGTTCATGTATTTCGTGTCTGTATGCTGTGTGTGTGTGTGTGTGTGTGTGTGTGTTTGTGTGTGTTTGCGGGGTTCATGTATTTTGTGTCTGTATGCTGTGTGGACGCCCATGGGCTCCAGAAGTAGACTCACAGTCTGCAGCCACTTCATTTCTCTGGTTGTCTCCCTGACAGGGGGGTTAAGTTTGTGTGTGTGCATGTGCGTTTGTGTTTGTGTGTGTGTGTGTGTGTGTGTGTGTGTGTGTGTGTTTGTGTGTATGTTTGTGTGTGTGTGTGTGTGTGTGTGTGTGTGTGTGTGTGTGTGTGTGTGTGTGTGTGTGTGTGTGTGTGTGTGTGTGTGTGTGTGTGTGTGTGTGTGTGTAGTTTTAAAAGGGCAAGGAGTTACCTAGACAAGAATACTGAGTTTTGTTGTAAATGCCAGGGTACACTGACACCTCATGAAGTTAGGCAGAAAAGGTCTGCCAACACATTTCCACACGCACACGCACACGCCAACACATTTACACACGCACACACACACACACACACACACACACACACACACACACACACACACACACACACACACACACATTCACGCCAACACATTTACTGGGCTTCATTACATCACGCAGTTTCCATGAACAACATGCTCAACACATGCATATGGTAGAAAACAAGCATGCATTTCATTCAGCTTTAACCCAGAGTGTGTGTGTGCACTTGAAAAACTTACCAACAGGGGAATCTCGAATCATGAAAAAGCACCACACTCTATAACTGCAGTATAGAGAAGTGAATTGGATTGAACATCAATGGCTTAGCATAACAGTTCAATTTTAAAGCCAGTCAGCAATGGCCGGAGGTCACACAATAAAAACAACCTTTATCAAAACGATGGGATATAATATCTACACAGACGTCATGGTCAATGATGTCAAAACTGAGGTCAATGTAAACTATTGCTCATTGATGTACACCATCCAGTATCTGCTCTATTATCAGTCACTCTATGCTCTTTTTCAGGCGGTTGCCAGGCTACCCAGGCCTGCAGGACCTAGCAGATCATCTTGGGCTTTGTTTGGGAACAACAAGAGCTAATAATAAAGTTCTTGTTGTGTGATCTTACTCTGTGGCCTGGGTCAGATGTCTTTGTGTTGTACTTACATAAAGCATACAGGCTACAGCACATCACACAGCACCCTACTGACCTTCACAAGCCAACATAACTTTTGTATTATCTTCCACACAATCCCTTGGAAAATGAGATTTATCAATTCATATCTCCAAGCAGAAAGATGAAGATGACTGTGAGGATCTGTCGACTGTCAAAGTAATAATACGAGAAAATACAGAGAGGTATTTCCTGCCAAAAAGAAAAGCACTCTTTTCTACACACAATTGCTTTTAGCAATAAGAGAAGCTCTTTTGCTTGTGGAATTTCTATTAGTAATGTTGCTGACCTCAACTTTTGCCTGTTTGCCAAAAGTATATAATCCTAACCTGGTGTGTTGGCAAACACGCTGATTTCAGATGCTGGGCTGTGCATGGTGTGTGTGTGTGTGTGTGTGTGATTTATATTAGGAATAGCCTACAGGCAAACACGGGTGGGAGTGTACGACAAACATGACTTGAGGTGAAATGACTGCATTAGGCCACTCATCCAGACTGAGTGAACAAGAGGCTCACTTAATGGCGGCCTGTGGCAGGAGGGGAGTGTGTGTTTGTCCATGCACGCTCCTCCTGAATAGCTGTTTCCTGGGCTAAAATGAGTGCAGGAGTCCAAAATGGAGACAAAAACAGGCTTGTTCACACTCTCACCTTTACGCTCCTCTGCCTGGAGATCGTCTCACCAAACAGACGGATCAGACAAATGTACACAGAAGACTCAGCAAACATGCCTAGATGGCTTCTTTCAGCTGTGCAAAGTCATGTGTACGATAAATAATCTGGAACAATCTGTAATTTGAGTGAACCAAAGAAACAATAACTGGGGAGGGAAAAATAAATGAATTAGATTTTAAGGAGGTGTAGGAGGTCACGGAGAGATTAAATGTCTACCAACTATGACTATACTATAACTCTACATTGCCTTCTGTCTATAACTATAAGACTAACTACAACTATGGCTGTAAACAAACACAAAGGATAGTTGTGTTGCTCCTGGCCTGGAATGAGAGGGTTTAGCCACACAGCTCCTCACAGATCTCCCATGTAAGTCTAACCTGCTCTGTTCTCACTGGAAACAATTCCACTCTTCCAGTATACCTAGTCTTAGCATTCCTGTCTAATTAAGTAGACATGGGGTATGTTGTCATTAGACAATACTAGCTGATGTGACTCTAGCGCAAGACATTCTTTCACTCTTTCACTCATTCTGTCACATTCTGTGTCTCAACTCTTCTATCTCTCTCTCTCTCTCTCTCTCCCTTCCTTCCTCCCTCTCTCTCTCTCTCTCTGGCAAAAAAAAAACAAAAAAAAACAAGGCCTCTGTTCAGGTTTCCTATTTTGTGGTTACATCAGTCAGAGTAGCACCTGTCACCATGCCTGGCCAACATGCTGTGGATCCACACGGGCCCATGCCAACATGCTGTGGACCCACACGGGCCCATGCCAACATGCTGTGGACCCACACGTGCCCGTGCCAACATTCTGTGGACCCACACGGGCCCATGCCAACATGCTGTGGATCCACACAGGCCCATGCCAACATGCTGTGGACCCACACGGGCCCATGCCAACATACTGTGGACCCACACGTGCCCATGCCAACATGCTGTGGACCCACAAGGGCCCATGCCAACATGCTGTGGACCCACACGGGCCCATGCCAACATGCTGTGGATCCACACGGGCCGATGCCAACATGCTGTGGACCCACACGTGCCCATGCCAACATGCTGTGGACCCACAAGGGCCCATGCCAACATGCTGTGGACCCACACAGGCCCATGCCAACATGCTGTGGATCCACACGGGCCCATGCCAACATGCTGTGGACCCACAAGGGCCGATGCCAACATGCTTTCCATCTGCTGCATTGAGTCAGTTACTCATTCATGCTCTATTTCTCACTGTCGAGGTCCGATATGCGAGAGAATGCCTGCCATTAGGGATGCACCGATACCGATACCAGTATTATTTACACGTGCCCATGCCAACATGCTGTGGACCCACAAGGGCCCATGCCAACATGCTGTGGACCCACACGGGCCCATGCCAACATGCTGTGGACCCATAAGGGCCCATGCCAACATGCTGTGGACCCACACGTGCCCATGCCAATATGCTGTGGACCCACACGGGCCGATGCCAACATGCTTTCCATCTGCTGCATTGAGTCAGTTACTCATTCATGCTCTATTTCTCACTGTCGAGGTCCGATATGCGAGAGAATGCCTGCCATTAGGGATGCACCGATACCGATACCAGTATCGGGTATCGGGTCGATACTTCGTTAAAATACTCGTACTCGTACTCGTTTTAAATGACCGATACCAAAAACCGATACCTAGTGTTGCGTCTTAACGCGTGTTTTCTTCTCCTCTACTGTCTATGCCTGCCAGGTGTGAGAGCGCCGAGTTGCATAGAGGCCGAGAGCGGTATTGCAGACAGATAAGTTGAGGTTGAACTTGCAGTTTAAATCAATTAAATAACTGCTTGGATACGATGTGTGGAGGTGGCTTGCGTAAGCTAACGGTTTCGCTAGAGATTTTAAAATTAACACGTACAACCTCCAGTAAAGGTAAGTGCTATCTTCGGCTATTTTATGTTTTGCAGTTAACTTAGAACTGCTGTTACATAGGCAAAGTGTAGGGGCTAGCCTACTGTCTTTAGCGACGCTGCGCCTAAAACATATTATTGCCATTTGCTACGGTTGATTAACGGGGACGGGAATGTATTTGTTTTCTCCTCTTTTACCCGGACGCATTTATGTCTCGAAAGGAGGACATGTGAGGACGTCTGCCTTGTCTTGTGTTTCAGGAATCTTGTTGACTTGCTAGTTTGTCATAAACACCCGCTAGCAAGTAGCCGCTAGCAAGACATCCCGTTAGCGATGTTAGCAAGGTTGTTTTAACACTCTTGGACATTGATGCTGGTATTACGTTTTTTTTTTCGTTTTTCCGCCTGATGCTAATATTAAGTGCTCTTGCGTTAACTTATTTGCAATGTTATTGTGATAGATAGCTATGTTGGCTAGGTTGCAAACAACTTCCCTAACTCAGTCAAATATCAGGCAAGTGTCAATTTGGCTGCAAGAACGTAGCCCAGTTCATTGTCAACATTAACGGCGATTTGGACTCATTTTAAGATAAATTATGACAGGAGTAAGGCACAGTGTAAGATCTGCACTGTTACAGTGTCGAGGGGCGGAAAGGAAAGTACTTCATTTGACACAAGCAATTTGATTAAACATCTGAAGACGCACCATAGTGCTAAGCACACAAAGTTCACTCATGCCAGTGGCGCAAGAGACCAAAGCAACCAATCTTTACTGACGTCTTTCAAAAGAAAAAAACGCGCACGCACACAGACAGAGAGAGAGAGAGAAGGGGAGGAAGAGAGTTGTTGATCCTTTTGTAACTGAACTGTGCGCATGTTCTTATTCAGGATAGTTCTGTTCACTTTTTGTTAAGCAGACTGTGTTGTTAACTATGCAGCAAATTAAATTGCCATCCGTCTATATTTACATTTTGTCTAATGTGATGATATTGACTTTTTATTTTTGTTTAAACCAGAAAGCTCTGTTTATTTTTGGCTTGGGATAGCCTTCTGTTAATGTTGTACTATAGGCTTGACATAACCTGCAGAGGATAAGATAAAATCTTTCATGGAAACCAAATCTTGGAAGTATCGGTATCGGTACTCGGTATCGGCAAGTACACAAATAAAAATACTCGTATCAGTTTGTAAAAAAGTGGTATCGGTGCATCCCTACCTGCCATTAACTCTATTATTTAGGCTATTTCAGGGCCCAAATAATAGAGGTTAATTGAGGCTGACATAGTTCTGTAGTTTGGTGTAGAGGTTCATTAACAGCTCTTTCTCTCTCTGTCTCTTTCTGTCTCTCTGTCTCTCTCTCTGCTCAATTTGAGATACGGGGTTTGAAGTAATTCATAGATCAACAAGTGTGCTTGTGTGTGTGTGTGTGTGTGTGTCTGTGTATGTGTGTGTGTGTGTATGTGTGTGTGTGTGTGTGTGTATGTGTGTGAGCGCATGTGTGTTATTATGTGTCTGTGTCATATTGTAATGCACATGTAGTTACATTACATGTTTAAGTTTAGACTGCCCCCCCCCCCCCCCCACCCTAAATGATGTACATTCCATGTATGGTTACTACAGATGTTATATCAGGCACAGGAACTGTCCGGATATTATATTTGATAGCAGGGGGTAACTCCAAAGTTTGGTTGTGTGCATGTGCATGTGCATGTGCATGTGCATGTGCGTGTGCGTGTGCGTGTGCGTGTGCGTGTGCGTGTGCATGTGCATGTGCATGTGCATGTGCATGTGCATGTGCATGTGTATGTGTATGTGTATGTGAATGTGTATGTGCATGTGCATGTGCATGGTGCATGTGCAAGTATTTGTATGTATGTGTGTGTGTGTGTGTGTGTGTGTGTGTGTGTGTGTGTGTGTGTGTGTGTGTGTGTATGTGTATGTGTATGTATTTGTATGTGTGTGTGTGTGTGTGTGTGTGTGTATGTGTGTGTGTGTGTGTGTGTGTGTGTGTGTGTGTGTGTGTGTGTGTGTGTGTGTGTGTGTGTGTATGTGTGTGTGTGTGTGTGTGTGTGTGTGTGTGTGTGTGTGTGTGTGTGTGTGTGTGTGTGTGTGTGTGTATGTGTGTGTTTGTGTGTGTGTGTGTGTGTGTGTGTGTGTATGTATGTGTGTTGTGTTGGCCTCCACTGGCCCTCCGTCTGTCTCCAGGCAGATCACTTTGCTGTGTTTGGAGATCTGCAGCTGAGAGGAAATTTGCTGCGGGTTTCTCCCCTGCGCTCCACATTCTTGGCTATCTCTCTCACTGCCAGAAAAAGAAGCAGCCAGACCGCGCCACCGCGCCGCTCAATTCCTGACCTCATATTCTCAGTGGAGACTGAAAATGATCAGTCTGCTGCATAGACCGGCAGTAAATAAGGGGGAGGCGTTTGGCTCTGGTAATGGAAAAGTGTATGTTTGGAGTGGTCCTGCTCTGCTCTGCTAGCCTTACATCAGGCTTGGTGGGAGGGAATTGGGGGGTTTGGTTACATAGCAGTTTGGTCCGAGCCCAGACACGTACGCAAATGATTGTGTGAGAGTATGTACATACATACATACAAAGGTTCTGTGTATGTGTTTGTGTGTATGTGACAGAGAGAGAAAGAAAGAGAGAGACAGAGGGAAAGAGAGATCGTGTTCAGTAGGGGCTTGACTGGATGGACTGGATGACTTTCTCTACATAGTTTGAACTGTCTGTGAAGAGAATTCCAACAGCAGTTCATTCTGCACTCCCTCACCTTTTCACAGCAAACCAGGTACAGCCTTAAAAAATTGCTGTGTTAGCAAACACAAAGACACGCGCGCATACACACACACACACACACAGCTGTACATACCCTCCATGAAAAATCACTCCCACATAATAAAGAACAGAAAAAACAAGGTATTGCATAGAATACAAAAGTTTATTTACAAAGGACGACTTAACACCATTCATATTTAACACAGTTTCTCTGTGTTACCATCACAGACACATGTGATCACAGCACAATCATACACACACACACACACACACACACACACCATCAGACTTTCATTGCACAGATTGGAAATGAGAGGAAAGATTTCACCAACAAGGTCATGAGTCAGAGAATGAGCTTTTCACTCAGACTTTCACAGTGATACACAAAGGCTTAGAAGAGCTCTGGTGAAGACATATTGTTCTCTTATTTACATTCATCTTACCGTCAGCGTTAACTTCATTAATGTGTCTGTAGCTTCATAACACATAATACAATAAAAGAAACAGAAAAAGAGAAAGGCACTTGTTAGGGTAGACAGTACAGTTCTTTAACTAGGTCTGTCTGTTTAGATGACGATTGAGTCAATAGCAAATCCAAAGGTGTCAGAGAATGATCATTATTATTACTACCTGAAACGTCCCTCCTTCACAAAAAAGGCAATATTGAAGGAAAACCCCTTCAATATGAAGGGCTTCCTCTGTGTACATGCAACAGCATTCCATTCTTCACTCTCCTCACTTGACTTTGTTTTGAGACAGGGCTCAAGTTCTGTATGTGCAAAAATATGTAAGACCAGCAAACAGGTTCAGCTGAAAGGCCAAGGCAACAGGTTCAAAAAGATTTGTTGACTATGTACACTAAAAAAGACCCTACTTGGTATATTCAGCAGTCTGTTTTCATTTACAACCGTTTGTTATATTTTATACAGACCAAACTTTGAAGTGTTTGAAGTTGACATAACTACAAGGGCCTAAATTGGCTTCTTTATGGATAGACCCATAGCTGTCAACATGAGTCCCCTCATCACATTTTGTAACCACATCACCCCATTCTTATGTCACCAGTAGGGGGGACTGTTCTCAATGCGACCCCAACTCTGCCAGTCCGCAAAGAGCCCGCCGCAGGTGCGTGGACTTCCCAGCTGGTCAAACTGAGAGCCCAGCTTCCGGATTGGTTTCTTGGGTTTCACCACAGTTTCCTTCTTCTTACTGGCCAGAGAAAACTTGCTGTCTGGTTTCCATGGTGCTGGGACCAGCCTGTAGTTGTTCCCGTCGTTATTGTCCCAGTAGTTCTGCTCTGCTGCCCTGTAACAGATGCAGAACTCCATCTGGTTCTTAGGCGGCACGTAGCCCGGCAGCTCGATGGCAAAGGAGAAGATGTCCGTATCCTGGCAGCCGTATATGTTGTTCATGAAGGTGCACTCCACGTCCTGGAAGCTCCTCCAGGAGTCAAAGGTGACGCGCACCTGGACGGACTTCTTGAAGGCCAGGTTGCGGACCTTTACCGTGCCTGTGAGCAAGCGCTCCTGCACCGTGCAGTTTTCCAGGCACACAGAGTTCTTCAGCAGCCGGCTACGGAAGTCCAGGTAGTCAGCAGACGGCTGAGGGAAGTCCAGCTTCAGGCCCTGTGAGGTGCTGACGTGCAGGGTTGCTGTGGCACTCTCCAGCTCCGTCAGGTCGTACTGCAGCTGGGAGAGGGCCGACGTCGCTTCCATGTCCTCCAAGTTGGAGAAGAGGTGTACATCCGTCAGCGACATGCCCTTGGAGTCTGCAAACACCACCCGCTTCTTGCCCATTCCCTTGGGCTTTTGCCAGCCCAGGCAGGGCGCCTCCAGACGGGGTCTGGAGCTCAGGCAGGGCCGTAGGGGCTTGTAGCAGCGGGCGTTGACCAGGCTCCGGCCACGGCAGTCCTCGTAGGAGCTGAGGAAGCTACGAAGGGGAGGGGAGCTGGCAATGTACAGCTGCATGGCCATGTCAACTGGCATGGTTGGACCGGGAAATGGGGTGCTCAGAAATATGCTAAAGCAAGAGACACAAATACAAAGTTCTGTTAGCACAGGCAGTGTAGGGTAGATTTAGACTATGCATTCTATCCTCTGCAAGACTCCTCTGTAGGTTATTTTACAGGTTATTCGTACAAGTTTCCCACTCATGCCTCCAAATACAGAGACTGCCAGGGGCATATTATCAAAATATAGCCCCTTCAAATCTTAAATATTGATCCAGAAGAATAGTTGTTTGTACAACAATAGTTGTCATTGAATTATGAGTTTGGATTGGAGTTTGTAAGGACATTGTGGATTGTGGTTGTTCAACCGACCTCAAAAATGTCTACACAGTAATATGAATACGGAAAGTGCTCACGTTGTAAGCTATACTCTTATATTTTAAATCTTTAACTCCATACACTAGGCCTATAACTTGCAATTAGCACAAAAATCTTAATAAAATACGTCTAAATGGCGACTGTTTA
>NC_137910.1:19584609-19617109 GCF_963457725.1 Sprattus sprattus | reverse complement strand
CAATAGTGGATTGTAAACTATGCAATGGCATCATTGGGCAACCTGAGGAAGTCTGACCTATAATAACCCTCAGCTAACTTGAGTCCTCATTTTGCCCACACGGAAAGAGGTCAGCCATTACACACACACACACACACACATACACACACACACACACACACACACACACACACACACACACACACACACATACACACACACACACACACACACACACACATACACACACACACACACACAAACACACACACACACACACATATCCGCACTCAAACACACACATGTGCACACACACACACCTACATACATACATTAACTAAATCCTGTACATGTTCATTGCAAGAGGTGACCCAGGACTTACTGTCACTATTCTGTACTTCATATCTAAACTCACTATCAAACTGTTGCATTGGAATATTGTCCTACCACTGATAAAGGGTATCGGCATCCTATGTTGTAGTAGCAGATGTTTTCCAGAAGATGGCAATGTTTTTTTTCTTGCTGAGATTCTGGATTTTAAAACATCGGGCACATAAGAATGTCTTTCCATTTAAAAATAAAAATTGAAAAACTCTCACAAAGAAGAGAATGAACAAAGAGATTTTGTACTTACAAGGTGAGTAATTTTTATGATTCATCCTCATTTTTTTTTTTTGCACGATCAAATCAATAAAATCAAACAAAAGCTGTAATAACTTTGTTGGAATTTCTAAATTCCGCGAGAGCTGTAGCTGTGAGTCATATACTTTGGTGCCCGCATTCAAATAAAATGCCAAGGTTGTTTGCAAACACTACAACCTCCCAAAAGCCTCCTTAGCGTCTGTTCATCAGGGATGTACAGTACATTACCCTGGCTTTTTTGGGGTTGTATTTTTGGGGTTCTGATTCTGCCCTGGAGTTCCATGCAGTGGAGGCATCACCTCGTCTCAGTGTGCATCCCCATTACCGTGACCTCTGCTTCCTCCCCTGTCAGCTCTGCACTGATGAGGCTGGACTTGAGGGGTTTTATATAGGGCAACGCAGTGTGGAGCTCAGCATATGTGGACAAAGCCAGGGAGCACAAAAACAGAGTGAAGAAAGACCACCAGTAAGGAGGGAAGAAAGGGTTGTAGGGGGTCTGGCGTAACACCTACACACACACTCACTCACTCACTCTCACACACACACACACACACACACACACATTCAGAGACATACACACGCTCAGAGACATACCCACACTCAATCTTGTGCCAGTGTTGGAAGCCACTAGGGTCTCTTCATGGAAGTTTGTTGTTGCCTTTTTTGGGGGACGAAGTGGTTTGTTCATGTCCTCGACCTTCACAGCATACAGACTCTCAGAGAGGGCTGGGAAAGTGGGCCTACCCTGGGGTGCCTGGCGGGGTGCCTGTTCCAAACACTTGATTTATTGACAGACCGAGACAACGCCAAATGAGCCCCTCTATAAGTTGTGTGTATCATGGGGAGGGGTTGGATGAACGAATCGGAGACGTAGGACTAATTTGCATTCTGTGTCTGCAGCCTTCTCTCTCTCTCGGAATGCTGTCAGAATGTGATGAATACACACAAGCATCATTCTCTGTTTATCAATATACACAGCCAGTGAATCTATTGAAAAAGATAATTTCAAGTTCTATTAATTCAATTTACTAATTTATGATGATAGAACCACTATAAATAAATGTAGAATGTATTACAGAGACTTTCACTTCAAAGTTCACCTAAAAAATCCCACACAAAAACACACACGGATGGGGGGGGGGGGTGTCTAAAACAAAGGCTTTAAGAAACAGCAGGTCAAAGAGTAGAGTCTGTGATTGTCAAATTGCTTCACACACTCCATCTTGCTCTCTCTTCAGAAGTTTCTAATAAAGGCTAAAGAGAAACATCTCACTGGAGATTAAGATCTGAATAATTTGGCAGAACACGTCTGCTTCTGGTCAATTTACAAAAGGGAGATTAGCCCCATTTGCTAGGTTTTGTCTTGGCAGGAGGCACCATAGTGAGAATAGTGAGGGGCCCTGTACAGTGCCAGGAGGAACACCGTACCATCTGTTAGCATAGGCAGTATGACACACAATAGCCTTCCTGTTGTCTGAGCCTAAGCATCCTCAGACAGTGCTGCAGACGTCACCAGAAACAAAGATAGCTTCTTTTTTTTTCTTTTTTTTTACCTCAGCTACCTATTCTGTGCTGGTTAGAAGTCTGAGTTCCATCCCTACGAAGTATATGCTTGAGTCATGCTTCTGGAATTCTCAAGAGATGGATAATAAAGCAGTGCTTATAAATCGATAAAAGCTTGATTAAATAGACCAACTTTTCCCCCGGATAGAGAGATCTTTGACTGAGCCTCAACTTTTAGAGATAATCGGAAACCTATCACAGACTCAAAGGACCAAGGACTCTCTCAAAAAACGATTAAGGTGATGGAGGTCAAAGCTCCAGTAAAGAAAATTTAGCTAAAGCAAGTTTTTTTCTGTAACATTCAGTCCAGTTATCCTTTTAGAGCATGTCCATTTCAATTACTATTGATCTTCCAGTTGTTTGGTGTGTGCGTGTGTGTGTGTGAGAGTGTGTGCGTGTGTGTGTGTGTGTGTTAGTGTGAGGGTGTGCTTTTGTCTGGGTAAAGGGACATTTATACAACACCTTATGCCACATCCGAGCACTCTGGACACTTTATAAAACATTCTGTACCTTCACTCACTGACAGACAGTGAATGCAGTTTTCTAAGGCAAGCCAATGGGCAGTTTCTAAAGAACACCAGGATAGCTAGTGTTTCACTTACTACTCAACGACATGAGATGCAGAAGAGCTGGACTACATGACTAATGGCTCTTTCTCCTGCTGAATGCGTATATGTGTGTGTGTGTGTGTGTGTGTGTGTGTGTGTGTGTGTGTGTGTGTGTGTGTGTGTGTGTGTGTGTGTGTGTGTGTGTGTGTGTGTGAGAGAGAGTGAGAGTGCGTATTTGTAGTTCTTTTTGAAATGTATACATTAACATGAACATAAAGGAAAACCCATCAATATTGTTGATACTAACATAGAATGGTCAACATTAGGTGTGGATGTGTAGGTCCAAGGTTAAATTTGAGTGCATAAATGCGCATCTTCGGGAGTCATCACATGGTCATGTTTTTAATACTTTGTATATCCCATTCATCATCAGGTGACACGTGGGATATTCAGTGTTCTTCCATCTTTACGTGTGTTCTCTTAACTGGGTCACAAAGGAATCCAACACATTCGTAAAATCGAATTTCTTATTTATTCACAGAGGTACTATGAACTTTACAAAAGGTTAGATCAAAAACTCTGCTCCAAACAAGAAAGTGATACTCTTATGTAAAAATATGATTAGTTTTGCTTTAAATATTATACATCAAATGCTACACTCGATCATTTGTCCTTAGCTGATTTGTCTACACTCATTGCATGGTTTCTATGACTTAAGGAGTTGAAGGAAAAATTAGCTTAGTGTTTCCCACCATCTGTATTCTTATTTCAAAATGTTCATATTACCATTTTTAAACAAATTAACAGATCAGTTCCATTTTGCAGAAGAACAATATGTGGGAAATATCTATCACCTGACTGTTGAAAAGACACGCAGTGTAATTTCATTTTGCGTGATTCTCGAAGAACTTGGTAAAGAAGTTACAGAGAGAGGACCACCCCTCTGCGCAGAAGTCGGATGCCTCCGAATCAGCCCCGTCTCCGACCCTTGCTCCCAGCAGAGGCTCCTGCTTCCCCTCGCTCTCCATTCTCCTGGCCGTCACCTCTGTCTCCTTCGCCACGGGCACCGCCGTCTCCTTGTCCTTCCCCTCCTCCTCCTCCTCTTCCTCTTTTGTCTTATCCTCTCCGCTTCTCTCCGCCAGTCTGACGTGGGCCGCTGATGGAGCTTTCTTGCAGAGGCGCGTCTTCAGCACCTTCTCTCCTTCGCAGACGTTGCTCCTCTTCCTCAGTTTACCCACCACTTGTTTCCAGTACTGGTTGGCCTTGTCCGCGTACGCCGGGCACTGGTCGGGCTTCCCGGCGAAACGGCACTGATAAGTCTGGACGGGTGCCTCTCCCGGGATGGAGCAGCTCACCTCCAAGGAGACTGTGCCGTCGGACGCTTCAGAGGTGGCCCACGTACAACTGTGGCCAGCCTTGGTGCTCAGCTCCCCTGATCCAGGAACAGCGGATTTGGGTGCCGGTGCCGTCTTCTTCTTGGCCTCAGCCAGGGGCACAAGGCTGAGGAGGAGGAAGACGGGGATGAGGATGAGGGTGATGTTGACGAAGAGCTGGCTGCAGTAGGGCCGCATGGCCGCGGAGGGCATAAGTGTGTATGTGTACGAGTACGTGTGTGCGTATGTGTGTGTGTGGGCTTGAGAGCAGAAGTAGTCCTTTTCTTCAGCTGCAGCCAAGCATCAGTAATATGTCTCAGTGGGAACAAGAGACCTGCACAACCTGAGAAACAGGGAACAAAAGGCATGGGGTTAAATGAGCAAATGGGTTGAAAAACACAAGTAATTATTACATTTGATTACATTTGTGATAACCTAAAATTTTATAGGTAAAGCACAAACATAGATAAAAGACAAATATTGAAAAGTCTTTGTTCTATTCATACACAACAGGGTCAGACCATCAGTAATACATGCTAACTCCACCTGCTGTGAGGGGAACAACAGGGCTAAAGAGTGTCAAAACATGCTACACAGTTGGCCTGATCTGTGTCTATTGACTGATTACGCTCATAAAACAATAACTAATATACAAAGTCTTTCACGAACCAAACAGATACCTGTCTGGTGTTAAAACCACACTGGAAGTAAAAGCACTCGGTTATATTTTCATTTGTGTCTCTGTGCACAGAGAATATGGTGCTTACCTCGTGATGGTCTGCGTGTTGGCTTGGTTGTGTGAGAGAAGCATGAGGATAGTCAGATAAAAGGAGAAGGGGAGAAGAGACAAGAGAGAAGAAAGAGGGGGAACTGGGGGAGGGATAAAGAAGAGAAGGAGAAGGGAAGGGGGTAAAGGGGGCACAGCGAGAGAGAGAATGAATGGAATTGCTCAGACCTCCCCCAACTGGGCCCCTCCCAAAAGCCTGCCCCCCATCTTAAAGACAAACACCCCCTCTACCACCCCCCCCCCCCCCCCCCCCCCGTCTTCCCTGCTTGTCTGTGCTGTCACCCACCCGACTCAATATACAGCCAACCAATGGACATGCAGGACCAGAATGTTCCAAATAAAGATGCATCAATATTAACCAATATCAATACCAGCCTGATCCTGAGGGTGAGATCAGACTGTTTTATTTGGGCTCAGTTGACAGTACTAAAAATATTGTGTAAACAAAAAAAAAAAGAATAAAAAAAAAAGAACTTTACTGGTTAGTGTTGGATCAGATCCAAGAACCACGTCCAGGTTCTGGAAGTCTTGTTGGATAGAACTCGCCGTGGCAATAGCTGTTTGTTTTTTATTTTGATGTGTAAAGAAAGAGAGGAAAAAAACTACAGAAAAGAAAGAGAGAAATAAAACAAAATAAAGATACTGTCACTGTATGTTCGGCAATGGCGAATTCCAAAGTTATGTGTCAACATTCTCCACAAACTTCACAGCACTTAACATATTTGAAAGTAGCACAAGCCAGTGGTGACCTTGTTCATGTCATCAAAATGGCACTTGCAATTACAACGAATCCCTCATTGAAATAGCTTATTTTCTCAATACTCAAGTACAAATGAAATGCCTATGCTGTTATGTTTTTTTATTTTTTTATTTATTTTTTACATCACAGATTTGTTTCATAACTAGGGTATAGTGTCTCTGACAGTCTCTGACACATAAAAAAAAAAACATTTGTCTGTTAAATAAGAGGTATGTATCTAAAAACAAATAAAATATATTACATTGTCAGCAAATTCTTCTTAGAATCCCAAGTAAATTTAACATAACATTTTATTTAAAAAAAATTATCCGAAGAGGGTTGCAGATATTTAACTTATGACTGAACAGTGTATTGTAAGCCAACCAGCAAAATTAATGAACCAGCCTTGAAGTGGCACTGTTCCTCATCAGCTAAGGAAGGCTTAAGGTAGATGTTTTGTGTGAGCGAATACAATTGACCGTAATAACCCAGAGGGCAGAGACAATTGCCATATTGGAATGAATTGCCCATCATCTTTAAATATGTTGTCTCTCCGGCACCATTTCTACGAACGGCCAAAACTGCTAGTTCACGCAGAAGTTTAGTGAGACTCCTCACGCGTAGCCTACATGTTGACAACAAAAGTCAAACCCTTTTCTATCGCTACCATTTTTTCTAAAAACATCTCTATGCAGAATCCCATTTATTTCGATCAGCGTTAGGAACGAAACCACTAGGTGGCGACTCGATTAATTTCCTTCCCTGACTAACCTTTAAAATTGTTTTTTTTTTACCTGAATGAATTCCACCACAACGTGAGGCGGCGCTGTACATCATTTACTTATACAACTGGAGAGGTTCTGGACAAACAGAAGAAGAATGAAGCTGTTCAATGTTTCTGTCATTGCTTAGACAACAACCAGAGCTCACATTGCAAACATTAAGGCCGTATTGTGCCGAAGATGGCAACAGAAAACGAAGAAAACGGAACAGACATGCAATTCGAGGCAAGATTAAAGATACCATTATTTTTGTGCAGTTGAAATTTAGCGGTCCTAATTCTAGCTGACGTTAGCTAGCATAGGCTAAAAATGGGACTGTCTGTCGTTTAGCTTTCCTTCTTAGGTTTGGCATCTGCCATGTAATAAGCCTGCTTTAACTGACTGCATACTAGAAATGCAATATGCGCATATTTGTTCTTCACTGAAGTCACAAACGCCAAACAGATACTATCAACAGATTTCAGCAATTACCCT
This sequence comes from Sprattus sprattus, assembly GCF_963457725.1. Taxonomy (NCBI): domain Eukaryota; kingdom Metazoa; phylum Chordata; class Actinopteri; order Clupeiformes; family Clupeidae; genus Sprattus; species Sprattus sprattus. The sequence goes on along the minus strand of NC_137910.1, from coordinate 19,610,222 downwards.
TCGCTTTAGACAACGCATAGTCACTTGATAATGACGGTTTTAACATCTCTCCAACGACCAAGACGTGAATGTTGAAGTAACCGATATCTTATTTTACATAGTATAGGTAACTGGCATCATCATCATCATCATCTCTCTCTCTTTCTCACTCTCTTTCTTTCTCTCTCTGTCTCTCTCTCTTTCTTTCTCTCTCTCTAGTCAGACGAGTCTGCATACTCTCTGGCGAGGCTGAAGCTGGAGAGCCTTTTGAACAAGAACATGCGGATCCGTATGACAGACGGCCGCACACTCGTGGGGCTGTTTTTGTGCACTGATCGGGACTGCAACGTCATTCTCGGCTCTGCTCAGGAGTTCCTCAAATCCACAGGTAGGCTATTGGTACAGTACCGTCTACTTCAGTCTCAAGTCACTAACAGTGCTTTGGGTTGTAATTGGTCTTCAATCCGTTTCTTTTGCCAGACTCGTTCTCACAAGGAGAGCCAAGGGTACTGGGCCTCGCCATGATTCCAGGGCACCATGTCGTCTCCATTGAAGTGGAATCTGAAAGTTTAGTCAACAGCTCCCAAGGGATGTGATGTCTATCCCATTCAGCATCCGGATGACTGGATGTTTGCATGTGTTTGCATCGGTGGACTGGCCACAATAACTGACTTGAAGTCAAGAAAGGCTTGTCAAGAGATGAGGAATGACCTTCTTGGACAGCAGGTGGAATTGACAGGTTTACTTACCATATGTTATGATTGACAAAGCAGATGTATCCAGTCAAGTCTGTGAACTGTATAAATGTTTTATGGGTACCATATGCAGTGTTTTACATTGTTGTAATGAACAACATTTGTTACATTTTTGGCGGTTATTGTCATTTTTTCCAAAAGGTATGTTGTTTGAGGTTAATTATTGTAAGAGTATAATTTGTTAAGAGGCTTCTAGACCAAAATGGATGAAGGTGTCGACAACATTGGGGACATGTTGACATCTTGAATGTGTCTGTCAGAACAGCTCCCACTTCCTGTGTTTGTCTTCTGCTGCATCTTGTTGCCAGTTTGATACTTGCAGACCTCCAATCTTTAAAGATCATTTGCTCATCTCACTGACATTCATTCCACTCAACAACTCACATTCTACAGAAGCTTATACTGTAGTCACTATTTTCACGCAACCCCGCCTTGCAATAAGTGTGAAATCAAGCAGAAATCTGTTGATTTGAATTGCTTTGTTTCTTTTAAGGCAAAGTCTGCTATTCTGGCAAAAAGTTGTTGGTATTTGAGCTCAGCAACCAATGAAATTACACCCCTCCTTTCCGTGCTCCTGTAGCAACGTGTTGATTGGCTGCAGTTGTTTATGGCTCAGTCCATGCCACTATGTCTGTTTCCCATTTACAGAGCCAGGACTATATACTGTAAGAACACGAGAAGATGTTTTAGAGAGCACAATGAATAGACAGATTGAAGAGCAGTTCAAAGAAGCTATTTAGCTAAACCTCTTCATCAGAAAAGCAGAGTTTAAGGTAATTTATAAAATTCACTAGTGTATGATTACATTGTGTAAACCCACATTGGTATATTTACCTGCGTACAGGTTGCCTTGCCTGGAGGTGTTTGTTCAATCAAGAAATACATTATTGTCAATATTCCACTGATTCAGAGGTCCTAAAACTCACACATTGCGATCAAGTCACATCTCAGCTTTTCGAAATAGCAAATGTGTAACCTCTGAACACGACACTAATTTGAATTTTAACATACCTTTCCAAGACCCATATTCAGCTCAAGTTTCTTAAGCAGAGACAGAAATAATCCACATCCTTTCAAATGTGTAATGTTTTTTTACAAACAGTGGCTGAGTTTTCAACTCTCTGTACCTCAATATTGTTTTTGAAGGAAACCAACAATTACAGTGCCTCCCATAAGTATTCACCCCTTGGATGTTTAACCCTTTAATTGCTTTTATAAATCAATCATGGTTAATATAAGTTGGCTTTTTTGACAAAAAAAAATCACAAAAAAGCCCTCTAATGTCAAAGTGAAAAGAGATTTCTACACAGTTATGTCAATTAAATAAAAATATGTAATGAAAAATAAGTGATTCCATAAGTATTCAACCCCTTTAAATTGACTGACTTAATTCAACAGAGGTCCAGCTAATTGGTGCTCGAAGTCTCACAATTAGTGAAATGGGAACAGTGTGCAGTGATTGTGTCTCAAGTGATTGCCAACTTATATTGGCCATGATGGATTTATAAAAGGGTTAAACATCCAAGGGGGTGAATACTTATGGGAGGCACTGTATTTAATTATGTATATTTCCTCATGTCTACATTCAGAAAATGAGAAAAGTGTCATCCCTTAAAACTGATTTGACATAACACTGAGGTTTGCGTGAATGCTAGGCAACAATAGAACTTGATGCTCAGTCTTAAAGCTGTAAAAACAAGATTTGAGGAATATAATCAGGTGAGGTCCCTATAGTGCCTTTTACTTCAGAAATAACCGGGAGTTTTTGTCTTCATGGCATTTGTTTTACATTTTCACAGTTGAAGACAAAAAAGATTTTACTCTAAGGAAAAGAAAATATTGTCTGGATAATTCTAACAACACCCTTTACTCACATATAGCCTAACCCTTTGTAGTGATGTACTGTATGCATTTTTTGTAGCCATCTGTTAGGTCTCTGCACCTTAATGCTAGTAGTGTAATAATAGCATGAAATAGCTTGAATTTGGTTTCAAACATTTCCTCAGAGGGTTTGGGGGGAGACCAGATCCTTCTGTAGCCTACCTTTCAACCCTAGAGCCCTCTGGGGCGTCTGTCAATGAAGACCTTCTTCTTTCAGTTTGGTGTGATTGTTCCGCAAGAGGTGAAATCACTGCAGAGAGCTTTCAGCTCACAGGGTGTTATACAAGGTGTTTACCTTTCAAAGGCATGTCCTTTGCAGGTTCATGAGAGTGACATGGTAGATAAACATACACATATCACCAACTGTGGATGTTTTGTGGTTTCACAATTTGTCTGGGTCTGAATATCACTTTTTCCGTCTCAAAGAAGGGTGTGATCAGCATTGAGAATTGAATATACAGTATCTTTAGAATAGAACATTGATTAATTCATTTTTGAACTCTAGGTGAGTCTAATTGAGAATGACTCTCCAGTTTGTACTTGTTCCAGAACTAGAACTTGAACCAAATGGTTTTGTTTTATTTTAAAGTGTGGCCATAATCGTCATAGCAACTCATTTTTAACACCAAAAGATTTTCTCATTATTTTGTCTTGATGAGGCACATGTGAAAGCTAAACCTATTTAAGTGTTCAGTGTATTTCAGGAAACAGAAAGAAAAATCTAAGGCTGTCCATATCTAACTGTACATAGGCTGATTGAGAAAATCACAATGCTTCACTTCATCTATTATTCTGCACAGTATCTGCACATCTAATGGCTCTAAAAACACAAATGTGCACCCCCACACTCACGACTCTTGTAGACTCTCCTGAGAGATTGAATCATCCATCTACGTTTGAGTGCAGATGCTGATCCATATTTCCATTTCTTTTCACCAGTGTTTTTCATCCTTCATAGTTTTTCACACAGTTGAAAATAAAATCAAGCTTGAGATTTAGGACAACCCCCCCCCCCCCCCCTTCATAGGATGCAAACGCATTTGAATTGAAAACACAGTGATGAGCTGCAGGGCAAGGCCTGATGTGGAGACCCTTGGACACACTGAGGCAGTGATCCTTTGAACTCTTGCATACAGTGGGTGCAGGAAGTCACACTGGCAGGGGGATGAATTTGTTTCCAAATCAAATGAAGGGTCTATTATAGGAGGGTCGTCATGGATACTGTGGTCCGAGGCGCGATCTCTAAGATTAATTTACATAGAGAGGTGCCGGAGCATGGCTAGTTTCCCCTGCGTCGTCATCTTACACCAGCTCATGACTTGATTTCCTCCTTGTCATTGAGGAGCTGCGGGGTCAGCGCGGAGCACCGCCGCGAGCTCTGTAATCATTGCAAACAGAGACACTAGCTCGCGCTGATTGCCGGAGAAGAAGCGCCATAGATTATCTGGACACCCCAGTCATCGAGAGCTCGTTCTAGTGTCATCAGCGCCTTCAAGGCGGAGATTAATGCACTCTAGGAGTACCGAAAACAGTCTTCAGAGTGCAAAGCCACGTACCCCCGCAACAGCGGACAAGGAAATATATAAAAATGCAGGAACCTTGATTTTGATCTGTCTTGGTTCGGATGCGGTGTTTGTGAACATTCTGGCAATTTATATGCAAAAGACGAAAATTCATTCAGGGCTGTAACAAGGGCTTGAAAATGAGTGGGTCCGGTGTGATTCCGCTGCACATTGGGGTCCTGCCCATCCTGTCGGGATATATTTTTATACAAAAGACCCTACATTATCTTTTTCCATAGTTTCCATTATGTTGTGTTTTCCTTAAAGCAAACACAATTTCTCCTTTCAAATTTGTACATCAAGAAGTATAGGCTAAAAACCCTGTATTCTATAAAAAGGAAAAGGCTAGTGCATTGGTGTGTACGCATTTCCATCATTGCACATTATGTTTCCATCACAGATGAAAGACTATGAATTTTAAGTTTAACACTGCACTACCTAACCCAGAGCCGGTCCAGACCTCCATGGGGCCCTAGGCAAAATTCTGCCAAGGGGCCCTCCTAACTGAACCCCCAAAATGTTCAACCGTCGCACCTGACACCCAGGGCTTCCACTCATCCCCCCTTTAAATATATTGCATATCGCCACCTTATTTAGCAGATCCATATTGTCTGTTGAAGTGGTGGTTGCTAGGCAAACAAATTAAGTCGTGAGAAGACTTGAGCTTAACAAAACGACATGTTTTTGATTTACAATGACCGTGTCTTTATAAAATGAAAGGAGAGTAAAATGCCACGTACTAACCTCGAAACATCAAACCAATACTTCAAGCAACAGTTTGATATTTCTCGGTATGATCTCACTCTATTAATAAGTGTTTATTATTTAGCACCATTGTCATAATATTTCACGAGTTGTATTTATTCACCAAGAATAAATCGTATCTGCGTCTATATTTGCCTGTGGGCTATCCAAGCAAACAAACTTCAATCTTAGTCAATATGTATCCCTTAATTTCCATTTTGTTAAGTGCAGTTGTAACTATACAAGGCTACAACTAAAACTAGAAAATGCATTTCCTGAAGGAAATACCAGTGCATGAAATGAAAAAGTTAAGAAAGGAAGAAGAAAAGAAAGAAAAGTGAAAGAAGGAAATAAGAAAGGAAATAAGAGTGGAAGAAGGAAAGAAGAAAGGAAAGAAGAGTGAAGAAAGGAGAGAAGAGAGGAAGAAGGAAAGAATAAAGGACAGAAGAGAGAAAGAAGAGTGGAAGAAGGAAAGAAGAAAAGAAGGAAGAGTGGAAGAAGGAAAGAAGAAAAGAAAGAAGAGTGAAATAATGAAAGAAGAAAGGAAAGAAGAGTGAAAGAAGAGTTGAAGAAGGAAAGAAGAAAGGAAAGAAGAGTAGAAGAAGGAAAGAAGAGCGAACAAGAGTGGCTCTGGATATAAAGAGAGAATGAAAATATTGAAAAAAGGAGATAAAAATGGAGTGAAGAATAGAGATTGAGTGTGAGAGAAAGTAGACTGAGAGGTATAGAGAGAAAGATGGAGAGATGGAGAGAAAAAAAAGTAGAGAATGGAAGGTGTCTTAATGTTCCTAGTTACAGTTAAATTGAGAGGGACAGAGGAGAGGTTCCTTGGATTTGGCGCAGGTGTCAGTGAAGCATAGCCTGGGTGCCATCCGTTTGTCCGCGTTCCACTGATCAAGTTGAACAAATGTTTGTTCAGCGAGAAGGCAGCAATCAGTGGAACGCGTACAAACGGATGGCACCCAGGCTAAGTGAAGCACAGGTGCAAGCCAGTTTAAAGACCCTATTATGATGTCATAATGGCCCAATGTAAGTCAATGGGAGAAATTTATATTCGTTTTTCTTTATTATCTTAAAAAGTATAAAGTTTAGAAAAGTGAAAAATACATAGCATAAGGCCGAATCTCGATTCTTCCCCTTGCCCCTTTTGCTTTGTCTTTGTCTTAACCCTAGCACTTGCAAGTGTAAGGGCCAAGGGCTGAAAACTTTCCCCTATGAAATGAGACACCACTCGGTTTCGGGTTCGTCATGCGTGACTGTATGAGCTATGAAACTAGCGATTTAAAAAAAGTTTCAATGAAGAGTATGGTTGCAAATATATATGTATACAACTGTGTAGAGCACTAAACAAGACTGTCGTCATTTTTAAATTAATTATAAGCCAAAAATACTTACATGTAGTGTATGTAGCATCTAGCTGGCAAGCTACCATATAAGCCAATGGAGTGGTGGTATACGCGCTAATTGTACCCTAAAACTACCGTTTGAAAGCTTCAGTTAAGACCTACAATACTATGCATCGTACGTGTAGCACATTTCAGATCAAACCGAGTCATTATAAACATATAAAAAGTTGTGTAGATAGCTTTATTCATGTAAAATATTCCTCGCTTCAAGCAGCCATGTTTTTTTGAAAATTCCCGAACTGGTTTCGCTATGTGCTCTGGGATAGCCCTTGGAGGAGCAAGTGAGCTCTCAGATAATCTTAAAAATAAGGGGTACATAGCCCTCAACCTTATCCCTTAATCTTGATCAAATTGGGTATTGAGACACCACTAACTCTCACATGAACGCGCAATTTCAAGGGTAAGGGGGAAGATAAGTGGTAAGGGGAAGTATTGAGATTGGGCCTAAGTGCATGTCCTTTACAAGACCTACGCGACAAAGTTTGAACGAAGTTTCTAAGTTAAGCGGTTCGAGCTGAATTAATCGCAGAAAAAGGTGAGAAGAATAATAAGAAGAAGAAGAAGCCTAGGAATAACAATACAGGGCATTTCATGCACTGTAATTAAAGAAGCTAGCAAGACGCACACAGAGACCGGGGATCCCCAAGGGCTCACCGCCCTGTTGATGGAGGTCTAACACGGACTGTCCCTCCCTCTCTCCCTCCAGGAGAGGAGAGTTAAAGGCTTTACCTGACTGCTGCTCCTGCAGTTCATTTCAGGAAGTTCCTTCCTTTTTTCATTCCCCGAGGGATAGCTCCGTTTCATCTTTCTACACTGATGATGCAATGATGCGCATGGGTAGTTATCTGACGTCCGCGACGGACAGTTACGTTGTCACGTTTTTTTTTTTTCCCCACGGGGCCTTTATTATAAATAATACATTTGCGGGGCCCTACGCAACATGCGTAGTGTGCGTATTGAAAGAACCGGTACTGACCTTACCCTAACCCTAGGTAAGATCCTGTGGATCTACACCCACTGGATGGTAAACTAGGCAGCACAGTATATAGGCTACTGTATCAATGGCATCTTAACATGTATGTTATTCACAACCCCAATCATGCCCCAAAACTCCATTTTCTTCAAGTTGGCCTAAGATGTAGTCTGTGTGTGAATGAAGAGACAAGTGTTCAGTTCCAAAGCAACAGATTCAGCAGTGTGAATGGGGACAACGTCTCCATGTTAGTGTGTGGGTGTATGAGCATGCTAACGGGCAGTTAGTCCACTCCTTTTAGTATGCCTTCAGCTTGAGCAGCCAAACTAACTCACAGTACTATATATTTTATATTATTTATATATATATATATATATATATATATATATAATTGTATACTTTATGTATATATATATACATATAAAGTATTATATACATATGTAATTTTAACTGTCTTCTGGGAAACCGAGCACTGGCAACTCACTAGTTCCTCTGATATAAGAACTCTGATATGCAGGTTTGTCTCAGAAAGGAGGATCAGATCAGCTAAGATCAAGTCGTTTACTGCACTCTCTCCCCTATTCTCTTTTGTCCTGCACTCTTTCCTCCAAAGCAGGCTTCCTGTGATCACTGTTAAATGGACTGTGATCATTTATTGATTCGTCACCTGTTTCATTTTTAATCATCCTCCATTGATGTCTCCGTCTGAATAATACACACACTACTTGTTTCCATGCTCTTAGTGATCACTTGGTCCTGCCTTAATAGGCTATATGGACTGAGTCATGTTTAAATAATTAACGCAGGCTTTGGGACGGGGTTGAAATTTCATTCCCGGAGAGCTACAGTGATTTGGTGGTTTGGGTTTCACCCTTTATGCCGGTGACTAACTTACTAAGGGGGAATGCTCACCTGTTTGGCCCTTAATGAAGGCCAATCATGAACTGTCACGTCGAAAAATGTCCAAGAATAGATCTCCATTGGCAGGAACGATGTTCAAAATGGACTTGTGAAGTAAAAAGAGCGTTTGACTAAGTGGGAACAAATCACTGCCCTCATGCACACAGCAAAGGACTATGTGTCTTTCCATTTGGCAAGCTGCTATAGGACTGCAGACACTCCTCAGATGAGAGCACAGGTGAATGATTTTTCTCTCTAGCAATTATAATACAAGGTGAATCCCATTTCACAAATCCTAATGCAACCACAAGCTCTTTGAGATGTAACTGTCTGAACAGACCCACACTGGAGCCAGCTAGAGAGGAGCTTAATCATGTCACACGCCTGTCCTCCTCCTGGCTCCGCTGGTGGTGCCTCTCCCACACCTTCCCACCCGGCTCATTCACTTGCACTGAGCTACATGCAAATGAGTCCCCTGATGTAAGCCTGTTACACAGACATCTCTGTGATTTTCCCCTCTCCCCTCACATCCCTCTTCCTTCTACCTGCCGGAGGCGCATGGCTCTCACCAGGAGGTGCACGCTGGTTTCCCACTCTTGGCACCTTGTGCTGCGCATCTGTGCCGTGCTGTGCCGTAGCTCGGCACAGACGACCACATCGCAGCCCACCTAGGGACCTCCTGGTGTAAAAAAGATTCTGTGGGCAAGAAACTTTGCGGTTGCCATAGAAACAATAACAGAGAGCTGGAACATGGTGCAGGTACAGGATAATAGGTAGATAACAAGCTCATAAATAAGCGACATCGCTTATACAGAGCATACTCGTGAAGACATGAACGCCTGGAGATTGTGTGCGAGTGTGTGTGTTTTTATAAGTTATTTATTTTCCCCCAAATCAGTCACTAAAGGCATGTGTGAATCACTTTTGCATTCTACAGAGCCTCTCAGTCAACACATGATCGGGAACATTCCCTATTCAATAAATAGATTTTAAAAGTCAAAGAAATTCATGGCTCTCCACATCTGACCCCTCCCCCCCCCCCCCCCATTCGCACACCCATATGGACAAAACAAACTATGTATACAGAGAATAAATGCTAAATTAACAACAAATGCAATAACTAATAAACCAAAACATTTTCACATGCATCATCGTTTTATTGTGTGAACAGCAACTGAACAACAACAAACATTTGCACAGCTGGACAACTTCTATTAAATCTAAAGGTCTGGTCTGTGTGGACAGAAATCCTTGAAGAGAAAATGCAGGCTCGCAAATAAACACTTTCTCTCCAAATGATTCTCTCAGACAGGAGAAAATGAAATAAAAAACATCAGATCCAGAGATAAGTCCTCAAAGGGAGAGAGAGAGTAAGAGAGAGAGAGATGGACAAGCTATAAAGAGATAGATGGAGAGAGGGCGATGGAGAGAGAGAGATAGAGCGAGAGAGAAAGAGAGAGAGAGAGAATAAAAATGAAGAGAGGGAGATGGAGAGAGAGAGAAAGAGAGAGAGAGATGGAGCAAGAGAGCTCTCAGCTCTGATTTACCCACTGTTCAGCGCTCTAATAACAAAAGCCCTCAGCGCCCAGATTGCAGTGTGGGAAAGCAGCCATTGAGACCCTGGCCAACAGCTGATGACAGCTCTCTCTGTCTGGACACAGATTGCTGGGCTTGGGGGCCAGTTGACCGAGCATTGAGTGGAAAGGAGATGTCAGGTCAACAGTAGCCTGACGTTTATGCTGCAGTTATGTTATTCCTTGGCTGCCATCCCCCTGAGGAGGGCAAGGTTGTTAGCCACTTAAAGAAAACAGGCTCTATGTCTGTGTGTGCTCCGAGACCGCCACTCTGCGCCACATGTTATGATGTCAGTTCAGTTCATCAATACATCAATTTCTCTGTGATCTGCAGGACAAATGTTATGGAATTGTGATTTGCAACTATGTACAAATCCATCCCCAAAATAAATTGTTGATATTTATATCTGAGTTTAAGGTATACAAAATTAAATTGAAAATACATAGGAAAGAAAACATAAAGTAAATATATTGCAAGGGGGTGGGTGGGTAGCTTTTGGATGGGCATAATATGCATTCAGTTCATAATTTGCAGGGTGAGGGCGTCGAGACATTGGTGGTTAGGATGTAGAATTTCTCTGGAAGCTTCCATCATCTCCAGTCCCTGCTAGGTTATAAAGCCATGTTCACCTGGCAGGTTGGATAATCTCAGAGTGCCTAAAAGCGTGTTGACTGAATTCTGTTCTGATGTTAAATGGTTAAAAGTAGAGTTCAGCCAATAGAGAGGGCAGATTTAGTTTCCTCTTAAATGCTGTCATTCCTGCAAGATTGATCCATAAAAATACCAGATAATGGCCACTATGTAACACCAGAATGATTACACATATTGTGTAATCAAAAACAGACTTGCCCAGATTTTTTTAGAATATGTCCCACAATTGTCTTGCCATACTTTGTATTGTCTTTTACTGTCTGGACTCATTAGAATGAATAATGTTATTTTTATTTCTAAAGCCTATTGTTTTAACAACACACACATGGTTGCAAGATTTTGCAGTTATATTGTATGGTATCGTAGTACAATAGCTAAAACATTTATTTTTTAGAGGGAAAATAAATAAAGTAATAAATAAAAGTTTAATAACCACTTCTGAATTGGTCATGGCCAGTGCATATCCTTGGGTTATCAACACAACTGATCTGAGCTTGACCCTTCTCCACAATACATTCTCTACTACAACCTTGAGAAACACTGATTTCGAGAGAAATTATAAACTTTTTGGCATTTAAGATCTGTCAGCAATGGCTCAAGGTAGTATAACAAAAAGGAGTCAGAAGTCAATTGTAGTCAGATGAAAAGACTAAGCAATAAAGGACTTTCCTGCTGTCACCAGATGTGTGAATGGTGACTTAAGAAGACCAAGTCAAGAAAAACATGTCTGTAAGGTTCTAGCATTTACGGATCAGAAAATTACACATTTTTAAATGAAACAATATATATACAGTACCAGTCAAAAGTTTGGACACCACACCACACAAATGTTTTCTTTACTTTTATTATTTTCTACATTGTAGATTAATACTGAAGACATTTAAACTAAACTAAAAAGAACACATATGGAATGATGTACTAAACAAAAAAAGGGTTATCTACAAAATAAGTAAAGTAAATAAATAACTTCTCTAAAAATGAGAAGGTGTGTCCTTGACTGGTACTGTATATATTATTAAATACATTTTTCCACTCATCAATTTACACTTAATAGCCCATAATGATGAAACAAAAACAGTATTTTAGAATTTTTTGCAAATGTAGTAAAAATGAAAGCTGAAATATCACATTGAGGGACTTCCATAAAACTTGAATGGAAGAGGTTTGGAACAACCAGGGCTCTTCATAAAGCCCAGCTAAACAGAGCAATCGGTGTGGGGCTTTGGTAAGAGAAGTGACCAAAAACTGATGGTAACCCGATGGAGATGAGCTCCAGAAATCCTGTGTGAAGATGGAAGAAACTTCCAGAAGGGCAATCATCACTGTAACACTCCACAGATTTGGGCTTTCAGTGAAAGACACAGGAGGCAAAAAAGCCCCTAAAGGGCGCAGACTGTGAGAAACAAGATGCTCTGGTGTGATGAAACCAAGACTGAACTGTTTGGCCTCAGTTCTAGAAATGACCGGGCGTCTGGTCAGGGTTGTGCGAGTGCCAGATCATGGACCACAGAACAGAAACATTCTTCAAACAGGACAATTACCCTAGGAGTGGCTCAGGGACCACTCTGTGGATGGCTATGAGTGAACCCAATCTGACATCTCTGGAGAGACATCAAAATGGCTGTCCACTAACAGTCCCCATCCAACCTGACAAAGCTTGGGAAGACCTGCAGAGAAGAATGGCTGAACATCTCCAAATCTAGGTGAGCAAAGCTTGTCGTTTCACATCTATATGTGTGTGTGTGTGTGTGTGTGTGTGTGTGTGTGTGTGTGTGTGTGTGTGTGTGTGTGATATATGTATATTTATTTATTTTTTGTAAAGAGAAAGTGAGTGCTCAGTGTGCCTATTGGATTAGTTTAAGCAGTATCCTTGGGCTAAAATGACGAAGGATAGATCTGAGAGGCTTATGAGGATTTTCATGTTTGCCAGACACACAGAGAGGGAGGTCTGCCTTTGGGAGAAGAAGAAGGGATCCGTTAGACTAGGTCAGCTGTTCTCATCACACTTGATAATTAGCATGTAATACACAACACATTAAGTCCTCCTCTCCCCTCTTCATGACAGAATGATTAAGAGCCCCCAATCTGTGTATCTTGCTGAAGGATTGGGTTTAAAATGCATGACATGAAGGGGGTTGATGGAGGCGCTAAAGGTAATTTTTCTACTAAAGCTGGAGTTCATCTATCAATCTAATGCAAACCCTGCAACTAAGAGCTGCACTTATTTTTCATTTTATTGAAAGTGTGAGTGCTGCCATTTTGAACCTTTGAAATAAAGTTTATAAAGTGAGGGTCTGTTTGGTATAAAAAAAATATTTCTGTTTGTTGTTGTGAATTTTCCTTTTTTTGTTCTCCATGATAGCCTCAAGAAACACTTTGTCCATCTTCAATTTAATTTGTGCTACAGTCAATCCTTTTTCAGTCCAGTGTATAAATCCAAGGACCTCTTGGCCACAAAGGCTCTCAGTCCAAAGTGAATGGTTGGTGAGATTGCACTGATATCCATCAAGGCTGTGATAATAAGTCCTGCTTTCCTGCCGATGTGCCAGTCGATTTTTAAACATATATAAACAGGCTTTGTGTTTCCCTTGACAGGGCAGTCTGAGAGGAAAGAGGAAATTCTTAGATTTTTAGATCTAGATTTTAGATTTTGAACGGTGACTTTGGTCAGACAACCTGTGCTATGCTTGCACGGCAGAATAGAAATGGTGAGTCGGTTTAAAGTCAGTAATTGTCACATTTAAAATGTTACAACACAATGCACTTCAGATTGAATTAACTAGTGGAGATATTTGTATTCAGTTCTATTGTACCTTTGACAATGCTGCACCACAGCCTTTCAAATAAGTAACAGCAATAAATTGCCAACAAATATACATACATAATACATAATGGATTCAACAAGAAACATTTCAGCTGTTATCTCTTCTCAGTATGGATTCTTATGCCGTCATATATTTGTATAGTTTATTACACGTGTCAGTGCGTCTTCCTTCTCTTTAGAGAATAAGCAGCTGCGTAGAACATCTCTGCCTCCATCACCGCGTCTCCAAACGGCCACCAGTATCCACACACCTGTGTGTTGTGACACCTGTCAGGCTTCTCTGTGAGCTCTCAGTTGGGTCGTGGGGTCTGTACTCCTGTACATGCCACGGCACTGTCTGCGCTTCAGCCTTTGTTCTGAGCACTAGACATAAAAAGCAGGAGAATTTCTCCCGTATTTGTCCTGACTTCAAACAGGGCGCCATGAAAGAAAATGTCCTACAACTGAACAATGTTGGGTTTTATGCTTTGTGATTATGATTCAGAATGGCTTTTTGTCCTTTCTTTTAAGTAAAGAGAAACAGCACCCGGCTTTTCTCTGTGTGACAAAAAAACTGATACCTACTGGCAAACCTCAGAGGCTTTCAGGAAATAAATAACCTGAAGACACAAGTGTTGAAACACAGATGATCACATTCTGATTCTCACAATAACAAAGAGTATTAGTAATACATGAAGGGCTGAGACATTGGTTGTGAAACAGATCAACCCACAATGTGAATGTTCACTGCATACCAAACTATGTAAAATTTTGCAATTATTTGCAAATGAGAGTCTCTATGTTTAAGCTTAATTTGACTTGTTTTTTGAAGAGCACTCCGACAGTCTTTGTATGTATATTCATGACATTTCAACAATGTAATGCTTTCTTGATAGCCCAAGCAAAACATACAACACTCTACTGTATACATTCCGTTTGATTGATATACATTTTTAATCACTTTCACTTCTAGGAAAATGCATAATTCTATTGCACCCTATTCTGTTTATTGGAGTCCTAAAAATCACTGTTGAAAACACACAATCTAAATCAATATACAAGCATTTATTTACACACAATATTATAAGTTATTTAAAAGGTATATAAAACTAGGCTTCTTCCTTGATAATCCACACGTATCTAGTGGCCTGGCAATTCATCACATTCGAGCGCAGTTGAGGTGAATGGAGTGATTGTGTCCAAAGAGATCTCTCCATCACACTCAAAGTGTCCTATAGCGGGCAATAGCATATGTTTGTGGTTTCGAGACCTATTGGAAGTCACCGACACCTTGTCAAAGGGCAGGCCAGTGTCCTCCCTAGAACTGACCACCTCGTGTGGAAGTGGGATCACCATTGGCTGTGCGTCTTTTTGGAGCGTTGTGTCATGGTGATAAGAGACCAATTCGTTACTAAAATTGACTGCTTCTACTGTGTTACTAGGACAAATTTTATTACAGCCCAGAATAGAGGAGAATGCTTTCCTGAAATCTGCATTAAAGGCGTATATGACAGGATTTAAGGACGAATTCGCCCATCCGAACCACACAAATATGGTGAATGTTGTGTCGCTTACGCACTGACAGAATGGTACCATGCAGTTTAAAACAAAGAAAGGAAGCCAACAAAACACAAACACGCCCATGATGATTGAGAGCGTTTTCAAAACTTTGGTCTCTTTCTTAAAAGTTGTTTTCAGGGAGCTTTCAGTGGAGCAGTCGTTGGTATGCAGGTTGTTTTGCGCCTGCTCGGCGGCTCTCTCCAAAGAAGATATTCGCCTTATCTGTGTTTGCGCAATACGGAAAATCCTCGTATAAACGGCAATCATTATGATCACCGGAATGTAAAAACTTATTAGTGATGAAGAAATTGCATATGTTCTGTTCAAGTTAGCTTTGCAGCTTTTTGTCTGGTTGATACTATGCGCGTCTTCCGCGTCCTCCTCCGCCATGTGCCAGTTGAGTTGGACAGGTATGAAAGAAATGAGGATGGACAGGGTCCATGCCAACCCAATCATCATGAATGCCATTTTATGTGTCATCTTACGTTCATACCTGAACGGACTGGCGATAGCCCAGTATCTATCCAGACTTATAATGCACAGATTGAGGATAGATGCAGTGGAACACATGATGTCAAAAGCGATCCAAATGCCACAGAAACTACCAAAGACCCACGAACCTGCCACCGCCGAGATGGCTTCCCAGGGCATCACCAGAACAGCCACAAATAAATCCGATACCGCCAGAGAAATGACAAAAAAGTTGGTAACTTTGGAGCGGAGGTGCCTAAATTTAACAACTGCTGCGCACACAAGCATGTTTCCAAGTAGTGTTGAGATTATAAGGAGAAATAGGAGCAACCCGATCAACGCTCGGAAGCTGCTGCGCTCGCTGCCCTCGTCCGTGCCATTCGCCCGAACTTGCGTTTCATTTGTAAAGTTCTCCATATCTCCTTCTCTTCACAGAATTATTCCGCCACCATCTTATGCCAACAAGACGTCAAAAAAAGCCTAATAATGATCTTGGTGTCAGTCCATTTCGTATTACAAAAACAGTTAGTCTATAGGCTATCATACGTTGCAAACATAAACTCTCTCCCATCACATCCCCAACAGGTTGACTTAACACACATTCTTCAAGTCATTTTGAAGAATATGGCTTCACGTCTATCTTTCTCCTATTTTTTGGCAACCCGAGCGTTTCCTCTATGCCCGTGTGTCCTTGGTTTGGAGAGAACAGAACCCCAACATAATTTCATGGCTTTTCGGCAAGCAGACGCATGTGATTGGTTTCCATCTACCGAACATTTGAATTCACCCAACAACCGTTCTGTGGTCCTCAGCTATAGATCATGCACGACTGAGTCACTCCAATAGGATACAAGCCTTTAGCGATTAGGGGGACCAGGAGCAGCAATATAGGCTAAATAATTTTCTTCAGAGTCTATATTATTAGGTTACAAATAATACCAAACTACCACTAACAATTTAACCAAATCTATCACTGACTTGAAAAAAAAACCTAATTGTGCTAATTTGGTTCTCTGAGAAGCTCTTAGTTAAAGATTTTTTAATTTGTCTGAAAACTGACTGCATTATGCATAGTCTAGGCTTTTGACTCACATTTTTTCCAGAAATCTTCAATGAGTTCAGGTGGGGGAGGGTGGTAGCCTATGACCTTGGTATATAAGAAGAATCACACTCTGGTCATGTTCTGCCCTATCCTTACCTTATAGGGCAGACACCTGGTGTAACAAGAGGACAGTAATAACATGCTTAATTTCTCAGATCGTGTCCAACATAATGCGATGAAGCTCTCTGTCAACATGTGTAAAGGCATCAGCATGTGATGTTAAAATGTTCAGTTTGTGTCTCAATCTCCAGTTACAGAAGTCGTTTAGTGGGGCAAATTTGTGTATTAAATCCTGCGCCCGTTTTTTGACTGCACAATTGATGTGTTTTGACATGAACACAATTAACTTATCGTTATGATTTCCAATCTAGATGTGAGTATGAGTATTATAAAGTTGGCAAGTTGAAGTAGGATAAGTCGTCTGGAGACAATTGTAACGCGCATTTATCAATTGCAACATTACGTAGCTAGCAAGGGATATAGCTTGTGAAAATGTTGATCTGTCAGCGACTATCTGGCGTTTGATGATGATGTAGGCTATTGTTCTAGGATACTGTTGCAATGGCCCCAAAAAGGCTATAGGCCTAGGGCATTTTCAATAAAGGCATTTCTGCATTTAGATGAAAATTAGAGAAAAAGTAAGGCATATGTTCTTGAATTAATGAAGTAGGCTATAGGCTACCTATGGAGACGTGAGGTGTATGTTACATAGGAATGTGAAAATACAGAACTGTGTGTTAGAATACATTCAACAGAAAACGTCGGTAAAACTTAAGTAGCCTACTTGATGTGCAAACTACTAAGCAGCGGCAATTAGTCTAGCATATAGCCTAGGCAAAATTGCACCAATTGTATACGTGTGCTCATATAGCTTTTGTGGTATGGTTCGGTTATTTACAAATTTCATAAAATATTGTAATTAGTTTTACATAATTAGTCTGCAGACAATTAGCCTTCATAGGTCGGAGCAGGCTGTGGTGATGCATGAAACGTGAATGTGGCTGTAGTGGCTTACTAACTCCCTCTGGCGACAGTGACCAGGCTTGGTTGCCTGCCAGGTTTTAAAACCAGAAAATTAAGTGAGGTTCAAGATGACAATTATTTATTAGAAGATCAGCTACCGTTTATTCCCTGAGCACATTGATTGGGATGTCTTTGTGAGCTGATTGTTTAATGCACCCTAAAATAGCCTACGTTGTGTATAATTATCTCGTTATTGCAGGCGTAGCCTAGCCTAGTCTATAGCATAATATTGGGCAGATTAAAGGCCAATATTAAGTGTTACCAGTCATTAGCCTCTCTTATATACACTGTGGTAATGCAATTACTTCTTCCGAGCAATAGGTGTCGCCTCCATTCCAAGATATCCCAGTTTTGCAGCGAGTGACTTGGGAAAGACATGACGTCACACTCAGATTCAAAATGGCCGCTATTTATGGAAGGAGTCAAGCTGGCTGAAATCGTCCGGTTTGTTATCCATAACAAACAATGATAGCAGCATTCAGGATTGATTTAATCTCGCTATGAAATGGAAATAACAGAGAATTGTCGCGGCTTATTTATCTCCGTAAGATGAGATCTCGTTCATCTTGCAGTGAGAGAAAATTGCCCAGCCGCCGAGAGACTCGGCACAAGGATTTTATGTGCCAGTCTAAACGAGTTTCGTGAATGAAATGGAAAGGGCGGACAATGGAGAGTTGGTGCTCGCGTTGTGTGTTGATCTCAACGAAAATGAAGAGGGAAGTAAAAAGCATCATATGCCAGCGCCTACCAATTGTAACATAACTGAAGTAAAATCTCGCCTGTTGAATGACGGCAGCAAAAAGCCATACCCAGCGGATAAGGTAGCTCCGGCAGGGACAGGTTATGTTTATGTTTCCAGTCATGGTAGTAATGTAAACTCAGACGGTGGTCTGTTGTCCCTGCAGGTCAATTCACCGATGGAGAACACAATTATGCTTGACTTGATTCCCGGGTGTCTCCCCGACCGGATAAACGACAGCTGTGTCATGTTAAAGCAGTACCAGGATGGCATAATAAACGGATTTCCTGAGTCATCTTTTGAAACGACGACGGGCTTGGAGGCTGAAGGAGGGGGTTGCGGGGGGACCCCATCCTACCAGACTGCAGCTGTGAGCTCAGACAGACCGCAGGAAGGGAACGGAATGTTACTCCCCACTCGGGTTTCAGAGGCTGTCAAGCCCGAGGAGTGTGCGGGGGAGACCGAGGATTCCAACGTGGATAAACTGGACAAGGGTCATTTAAATTCAGAAGCGAGGCCAAAGTCTACTGCTGTCTCCGCGGCAGTGTCATGTGCTGGTAAGCATCAGCAGAACTGCATTTGCACGTTGCCAGATGCAGACATGAAACTGTCCAATGGCGACGTTGATTTAGGTAATTCGATTAAGTTTCCTATGGATATGACATGCATTGTACCCAGCCAGGAAACGTACGCCTCAGGAGGACATTTAAACAATGAACTTGATGCCTCTGACATAGAAACAATGGTGTCAAATGGTGGACTGATGATTGTAAACAATAGCTCATTGCACAGTGAAGAATCTAATCTCACCCTCGGAACCGCAGGTGGCCTTTCCGATGGCGGTGTTTTGACCTATCAGCTTGAAAACATCCACAGCTCGCCTGGATCGTATGAATGCTCCAGTCGAGAGTCTGGCCATGCCAGCGGGGAAACTTCTCCAGCTGCCCCGCTGACAGAGCCGGCTTGCGGTGTTTTTGAGTCCGAGTTCGCCTTGGCTGAACTCTGCTCTAAGCTGTCCACAACGCCGTCTCCCGAACACGACAGCAGCAACAATACTGAAACAGAATTGAGTATGAGAGAGGACTCTAGTGAGGCATCTGTTCCCAGCAGGCCGCAGTCGCTTAGGACTACCCCGAGCTATGCGGTTTCCCTTAGTTGCGACGCTACGCCGCTCAGTCCCGACGATGGAGAGGGATATATCGGTGCTGATGATTGCATGGATCCGAACGAGGCCTATAGAAACACGTTTGAAGGTAGCCGCAGGCAGAGTGCCCCAGACCAATGGCCGGATGGGCATGCAGTAGAAATGGAAATGAACAGTGAACAGCGGGACTCAACCAAGAAACACGGCATCGCTGAATTCTTTACCAGGTATATGTTGTGACCTTTGTAGAAAATTAAGTATGTTTAGTATTACTAAGTATCAGATTAGTCTATTTACTCGTCTTTAGAAAAGTACCCATCATGTCATACATTTTTTTTTTTTTACGGGTTTTACGTGAGAGCGTCACCTTTAGTTTAGGCCTGCCTTTGAGAGATTATGTTTTACCATGTGACTTACACCTGCCCAGTCAATGACACGTGTATGACAGCATAGAGACTTGGAATGGCATTGACAGCTACCTGTTGCTCGGCTCAGAACTGAGTTTCATAGTCATTCATATTAGTCTCCATAATATCATTACGTGTGTGCATGGATGGAGCTGAAGGGAAAGAATGCAAAAAACCGAAATTTTCCTAAAGCACTATTTCATATTTAAGAACTGTTTTTGTCGCATAGCCTAAAGGATGTATGAGACTATTGGTGAGGAGAGGCACATTATTGTTTTGTACGAGACGCACAAGTTTACATTTAGTAATACCAGATGATGTTTTTCAAAACTCTCTGTTCACTTCTCAGATTATACAGAATGTGCTATATTCTCAGCTATAGGCCTACATAGAGCTGATTAGGTAACATTTCGGATATGCTGTAAATGAGTGTAAATGAATCCCTGCATAAAGCAATCTATCTAAGTACCGAACGCGAGAGAAGCTCAGAAGTTGTGCCTCTGTTATGCTTTGAACACAAACCAAGACTAAAAGCAATTCAGTGGTGATTTTTTAAAAGCTGTTGTCTAAAGTGAATCCAATCTCGCTTGAACACTAGACCTGTTGTCCATGGGCATAAAAATACACTTGTTTTCAGCCTTGAGCTTTAACAACCAAACAGGTAGCCTATTTTGAAATGAAGTCTTTAGTGTTGACTAAATTCATGGGACAAAGCCTTTTATGTAGGACAGGGAGGTCCTGTATTTGAAGGTAATTTCTTCCTTGCTTATGGTTTGGATGTCTTCACCTGTGTTAATTGACAGAATTGCAAGAAGCTGACCTCTGTGGTGGTGTTGTGTTTGTAGTATCTTTAGTAATGTTGGGATGGAGTTTGTCTGCGTTGAGTGTGACATTGAAGTTGTTGTCATGTCACTAGCATGGGTTTAGTGGAGCTGAACACCCTTGTTGTCTTTCATCCCTACCTTTATTTTGTCTAGAGAAAGAGCGTGACTTGAAAATCAAGTAGTTTAGCTTCGGCTAATTTGGGGTGTACCTGCTCCAGTTATTGTGATTGACATGTGTTTTGGAAATGGCCAGAAAAAAACGTTATCAGATGCTGGAAAATGCTTTGAATGTATCACATGGCCTACAGTAGGTGTGCAATTTCAGGAGGTAATTATCTCTCCTGTGATCAGCCATGTTGGCTGGGCTGCATGTTACCGAGCACCCCTCTCCACAGCAGTCCGGCACAAGCTGGATCGAAACCTATTTGCTAGAGGGGGTGGATTAACTCCCGATTTTCATACAGTATAAGGTTGATGTGAAAAAGGTTGATGGAAACGGGTTTATTCGCATATATTCAATTTTATTAGGTGTTTCGATTGAAGTTGCCTTGACAACACTTCACATAGTTTGCTGTGATCACAATTGATAGCTTTTTTACTTTTTAAGACTTTTTGAAATCATAGAATTGCTGTAAAATCAACACGAAGGAAGAATATTTAAATCCAGATACTATTTTAATCTACTACTACAATTAGTAGGGCCATCAAAATGGACAGTCATCTTCAGAAGCTAGCACGTAAAGTGTGAAGGGACTTTTATTAAAAGTTGGAGATGAAGACACAAAGAAAGAGAGAAGAAGACAGGCAGTCTTTTGAAGAGGGAGATACTTTGTAGGGAGCTAATGACTAAGTCAGCTGATCGGGAGTAAGAACGTGGTCTGCAGCCCGTGGGGGGTAGTTAAAAGTTGAAGTGCTCAACATACTTCCAAGCTTGTGAATTCAACTAAGCTGTTGTAAGGTGTATGCTAGATGCCCCCAGTTATTTTTAGCATTACATATGTATGAACAGAAATGATTACAAAACCCAGGCAGCTGCGTTAATTGTATGAATTACTTATGACGCTTTAAATATTTCAAATTAATCGCCAAAAATGTTGATTATTACAGCACCAGTTTGAAGGTGAGCTGTCCATGCCCTGTCAGAGAGGGCCTGTTTGAAGCCTCTGCACCTGAAACACAGGTCCCAAAGCTACAGAATGAGTTTCACAGATCCTCCACTTCAAACAGTCTTCAGACTCTCTCTCTCCCTCCTTTCTTACTCACTCACTCACTTCCTTTCTCTCTGTTTTTCTCTCTGCACCCTGGAAAAAAGCAACAGAGGAATTTTAATGTCCCCTTTTATGAGTTTGACTTCATAGCCTGATGCCTCTCTCTCCCTTCTTCTCCTTTTCACTCAAACTTTGCCTCTCTTCCCCTTCATCTCAACGCTTTCTGTAGAACTCTCTATTTATTATGCATCACTGAAAGATCTTGTTGTTAATCAATGTTTGCCAAACTAAGTAAAAATGCTGTTATTTTAGCATTTTATATTGCACAAAAGTGCAATGATTTCATTTGCAGCAACTTTGTTAAATGGACAGAATATCTACATTGCAGTCACCTTTGTTGGAAAAAAAGCAGAGACAAGCCACCGTGTAATCTGGGCTCTATGTTTGCTCTCCAAGCGTGTCCTGCACGCACTGCCAGTTTGGAAGCTACATGAGACTTTCTTATCGGAATATAGCTTCTGGATCATGTGAGGGAATAGTAAACCTAGGCTGTTATTTCGCTATGATGTTATATTAGCACAATTGAAAGCAAAACATGATTGTGCCTCATTTACAAGTATAGCTTGTTTCTTAAAAGTGACCATCAAACCTTTCTCTGTTTTACAAGTTTATAGTCAGTGTTTAACTTCCATTTAGTAAGAACAGAGCAAAGCGTTTGAACTCACGTAGACTAGTTACGGCTGCCTCATAAAGCCTCTGACCGAATGAGCCACACTGCAGTCACTGGGGGTAGGCTAGTTATCGATGGCTGTTCTTTTCCATAAGGCCCTCAGCCTGCTGTGGCAGAGCCAGGGACCGGGTGTTCTCTCTTCCCCTAGCAGGCCTGTAGGTTATTGAATGGAAAGGTCAATTGATTAAAATGGACATTCAGTCGGCTAATTAAAGTGAGCTGATTGCTGCAGATGCTGCCTGTCACTTAGGGTGGGTGGTTGGGTGTGTGGGTGTGGGTGTATACACGCTTGTGTGAGTGAGTGAGTGAGAGAGCAAGAAAGAGAATCTATGCATATGAACACACCAAAAGATGTGTGTATACATGAGTTTGCGAATGTGTGTGTGTGTTGCTGTTAATGAAGGGCGAATGAAAGGCAGCTGAACAGATGCCAGGTGGACGGATGTTTTATTCATTATCCGCAGCGGCGGCAGCACCTGTGAATCAACTAGAGGATTTGTCCCCTGCCTCCTGCCTCCTGACACTGGCTTCTGTAGCCGCTGCCAGGCACACTCACCCAGGGCTTCACTGCCTTTATTCTGGGCACAGAAGATTGGTGGCTATTCATGTCTCACACTATAGCTGCCCTGTGTGTCCATAAAGACGCCTCTGTGCCCTTCGCAATGAAAGGAAAGGGACTGGACTGGACTGGACTGGACTGGACTGAACTGGACTGGACATGTGCTTACTGTTCACTTGCGGCTTGATGATGGATGCTGTTTGTGTTTGTATTTGTTTGCCGTGGTCTGGAAGGACCAGTCTTTACCTCTACTGGCATGGGTTGGGAGAAACAAATGTATTAGGGGTCTGAATGTGCAGAATTATACACAAACATGATTCTTGTACAAACTCACATTTAAAAGGGGACCTGTTGTGCTCAATTTCAATATTAATAATTTTGTTTTTGGGGCATACTAAAATAGATGTACATTAGAGATGCACCGATCAATCGGCCGCCGATTAAAAAAGCCGGTTTTATATCCAACCGGCCACAATCGGTGACCTGCCGGTCACTGTCGTAATTTCCGGTTTTCGGCCGATCAAACTGACCCGCAGGCGTGGTGCGTAGCAGCTCAATGCGCCCAGAGCAAAACAGCTAAAAACTAGCAAGACTCGGGAAGAAAACATGTCGCTGATTTGGACTTATTTCACTGTGTGCCAGGACGACCCAAAACACGCTGTTTGTAATGCTTGCAAGTCAAAAATAAGACATGTGTAGCGTCCGTGTTAGGGCTCTCTCAAGAACTCACACTGAGAAAATATCTCTTTGGATAAGTAGCTCTCCGTTTAATAGAAGCGTATTTCACTCGTGCTCAGAACAACCACAACAAGTCAACCCATTACCATGGCAACTCCCCTAACAGAAATCCCGTTGCCACTAGTCCCATATGGAATGCTATGTATTGCTGCCAGTGCAGAAAAAGAAGTTTACAAATCTATGGATATCTTCGCAAATAACTATAAAAAAAATGTGAAACACATCGGGATATTTAGCCGATCATTATGCAGAATAATATTCCTTACAGTTGAGTAGAATATGATTGTTAGAAAAAGATCGCTATTTTCACAAATGAACGTCTTTGCTGTTGAGTAGCCGAGTAACGTTAACGTACCTGTTGTATTGATGGTTTTTTTTTTATCCCATATTATGATGCACTTTTTTATTTAGAGAGGTCAAAGGCCTGAAATGTGCAATTTACTTTGAGAACCAGTTTATTTTCAGTACATAATAGTGCACTCTATCTTTTGTTTGTATTTATTTTAGTTTTAACCTGTAAACTGGACTGAAAGTCAGTGTTCAAAATAAATCTGCTCAGGAGGCACTGTTGAAACTCTCACTCTATTTCTTATTTGTGATGTTTTATTCTTGAAAAGGGGAGTTATGATAGCATATAGCCTACCACTAGTTGTGGTTTTAATTGCAGTTATATAAGCAAAATGTTGTCTGGGAGAAGGGTACTCAAGCCAAACAAATATGGTGTCTATTATATGATTATAATTATTTCTTAGAAAATCGGTATCGGAAAAACCGGTTTTGGCAGGTCAGACCTCCTTAAAAACCGGAAATCGGTATCGGCCAAGAATTTTGCAATCGGTGCATCTCTAATGTACATGCTTCAATGTTCCAAACACATTGTTTTCTCATACTGTATCCTGAAGTCCCGTGTCTTTAAGCCCCTCTTCTGATGAGCCCATAGGCTCTGATTGATCAGCTAGGTGGGCAATAAGGATTATGTTTTGTTTTTTTGAGATTTGTGTCATTTTGTAACACGGGAAAAGGGCTGTAATTTCAATGGGGCGTTTCAGGCAGCTGAGATAAGTGCTTTCTGTGGGAGAGAGTTACTCCCTCTGGCGTGTACATTGGGCTTTGTAACTTTGCAAACCGTTAACATGCACAAAAAACTACAAGATACTAAAGAAGAGGGAAAAGAAAGAA
Organism: Sprattus sprattus; assembly: GCF_963457725.1. Taxonomy (NCBI): domain Eukaryota; kingdom Metazoa; phylum Chordata; class Actinopteri; order Clupeiformes; family Clupeidae; genus Sprattus; species Sprattus sprattus. The sequence goes on along the minus strand of NC_137910.1, from coordinate 19,585,309 downwards.
AGAAAAGCATAAGTTCACTTCAAATCAACTGTTTTGGCTCTTTGATTATAATATAGGTCAAGTGAGCAAATGGGTTTAGATTGTGAAGTGAAAACAGCCAGTGGCCCTGCCTCTTGAAGAATAGGTCGATCTCCTATTCCTAATCTCCACAGAGAGTCAGAAAAAGACTCTATAAAACTGACTCTTAGATCTGTGAGGACTCATAGCCTTCAAAATACTCTCAGGCAAAAGACGTAGGAAAGAACGGTATCGGTAACGGTTTACGTTTGTCTTTCTAAAAATATATATTTAGCTTTGAAACAGTTCAAATGTTTTGTCTCCATGTAGGCTGTATCTGATTGTTTTCCTCTGCTGCTTTAGACTCTTTGTTTTGCCCTTGTAATGTTTTGAAATGTTTACGTAAGATAATAAATCAACTGGGAACTCCCCTCCTCAACTGGGCGGCTAAAAAGTGTGAGGTGGGGTAAGTTTCAGCGGTACATGGAGGTTCCTCCTTAAGTTCAGCTCTTATAAGATGGAGAAACTGAAGGAGTTTGCATTGTTCCCTCCCTTATGTGTATACCACACTCCTGCCCGATAATATTAGTGCCTTGGCCTCTGAAGAGACCTGGATGGACGTTTGCATGCCCCCTTTCTCTACCCCCAGTGTCCTGACATCTTCCACAGTGATTCACCTGGCTGTTAGGTGCATTGAGAATAA
>NC_137910.1:19547109-19572109 GCF_963457725.1 Sprattus sprattus | reverse complement strand
ACTCGTTGAGTGTTTGGCAAGGTTTTTACGGAAAGTGTGAAGTAACTATAGCAACAGTCTGAGCCATTTCTCAGGAGTGCTCTAAAAAAGATAAACAAGAGAAGTCTTATTTATAGTCAACACCTCTCACCTGGACCGTGACCAGCACCTATACCGCCTCCATGTGGCTGGTGTCTGAAACTACACCTGTGTCTCAGCTGCATGTCCTAAGCCAAGTGGTCTCAAGGGGACACTTGTTGGAATTACGTCAGAGACTAACAACATGTTGAGACAGCGGGAGGTTATCTGAGACTCTTATTCTGCCTGTCTGCGCAGGTCTGTGCTGCTCTGATGAAAGATGGGATCAGAGAGGTGGACAAAAACCACAGCCCAGCCCTGAGAAGCTGAAGGCTGACGGCGTGAAGAGGACCAGAGGATGCTGAGGCTCCGTGAGGAGTCTCCAGAGGAGACTCGCCTCCCTCACTTAAGGAGCTGACCAATGGAGCCTGACACCTTCAGTATTTCAGAAGTTTTCGGTCTTTGTAAATGTATGTGTGTGAAGGAGAGATAGAGGAGGTGTTTCTTTGTGTGTGTGTGTGTTTCAGAGAGAGAGAGAGAGAGAGAGAGAGACAAAGAAAGAGTTTATTATTTGTCTGCTTCAGAGACTGTTGGGAGATCCAGGTAAGGTTAGGGTCTGCAGGCTGCTGTAGTTCTGAGCCTTAAGCCCCAGCCTGGCGCTCAGAAAACCCCCTTGATGGGGATGAGTGCCTGTGCGTTTGAGCAGAGAGCAGAGACTGCAGTGTGACTCCGCAGAAAACAATATGCGCCCTTGTTCTCATCACACACACACACACACACACACACTCTTGCACGTAGGCACGCACATTCACACGCACTCCCCCCCACACACACACATGCGCCCACACACACGTACGCACGCCCGCCACAGAGACACACACACACACACACACACACACACACACACACACAAACAAACACACTCCACTCACGCCAGCCCATAAGGGCTTAGTGCCAATGTCTGTGCTTCATAAAGCAAGCCTGAGCTTGTTATTAGACAAGGCTCTGCTACACTTTGTTTTTGTATCTGCGTACAAGATCTCTGCTCTATCCTGTGTGTGTGTGTGTGTGTGTGTGTGTGTGTGTGTGTGTGTGTGTGTGTGTGTGTGTGTGTGTGTGTGTGTGTGTGTGTGTGTGTGTGTGTGCGTGCATTTGGCTGTTCTTGAGTAACAGCTACATAAATGAGGCGGCTACCTTTGGCTGTTATCCACCTCGGACACTCCAAAGTTTGAGCGAGCTTGTGAGTGTGAATTCATTCAGGAAGTGCAATAGTGGCGTCTAGACGTGCCCAGAGTGCTGGCTTGGCCAGGTTTTAGTGTTGTCTGTCTGTCTGTCAGTACAGCTTCGTAAGAGACCTGTTGTCAATTGCAGTACATGAGATAGTGTCACTGTAAGTGGAGAACCTATGGTGTGCATTCAGTGAGTCGTCTCCAGTTATTTCCAAACCAGGACTGTTTTTGTTTTTGAAGGAAGGAAGGAATTCAAGGAGTTCATGGTCGGCGTGTCTGTTTAGACTATTTCTGTTAAACATTTTATTTAAAGTTGTATAATTCTTTTTGTATTTTAATTTAAGCCTGGATCATTTAGTCATTTTTTCTATTTCTGTTTCTTTCTTTCTTTTATTTTTTTCAAAACTCACTATTGTACAGCTTTCCTACATTGTACTGCTAATGTGTGTGTGTGCGCACACACACACACACACACAGAAACACACACACACACACACATATATATATATATATATATATATACATACATATATATATATATAAAATATTGTGAAATGAATTGTTAGGCTACTAGTCTAAATGTGTAAATATATATCTCAATAACAGAAGGTACTGTTGCACGTGTGTTCATTTTTGTACTTTTTTTTAAACCAACAGAATAATCAGACATAAACATTCTGTTAACACTCATCCTAATGGAAATAAAAGCGTATATGCTTTACATTTTTAAAGATATAATCAGATATGTTTTACATTTTATGACACAGCTGGCAAGAAACATTGATACTTGCTTGGCATACCTCTTACTTTCCAACTACGTAGGGCATTAATATCCTCAATTTTTAAATTGTTGCCCTTTCAGTCCTTTGAGTGACATATTGGACAACGGTTTTTATTATGTATATTCTTTTCCATTTTCATGACAAAGCCTGCACAAGCCAACTGTACAGCTGTGTATTGTTATAGCAGTATCTCACAGCACTGGAAGGCCTGGTCTAGAACAGACCAATAACCAGATGTGATCCATGTGTTGAACTTCTATACAGAGTAGGCCCTTGTTTACTTCTCCAGTAACAACAACAACAACAACAACACATGGACTGACTCATTTTATACCAGATTGTTGACACTTTTGTCACAAACATGCGCAGTTCACACAAGCAGCCCTGACCTCACTCAGAAGTACTTCTGTGTGAACACAACAAATAACGGCACTCTTTGTAACACAAAGCTTTTCACTGGAAAGGACAAAAACTGAGTAGTTTTGAAAGACATCAGCCATGAATTATAACTGTTTTGGATGATTAAGCATCACTGCTTCAGTAAACTTCACTTTTAAATGATGTGATAATCCCTTGTTTACTGAGAAGGCCATGATTGTTCTAGACCACTATCATTCCTAATATGATATCAGGATGTGCATGCTATACTAAAATGATCCACTCAATTCTAACATATTCAAAAATCATTGGATGTCCTCTAATACTTTATGTAAAGTACCTTACAAATCTGATGGTTTTTAAGCATGTGGGCTAAATCCATGTATAAAAGCTACAATGGCTAGTTGACACACTCAAATCATCTGTAAAATGAAGGCATTCATATTCATTAATTGGTCAACGTCGGTAGCGTTTCAGCTTTCACCAGTACATGCTTTGTTTGCAGTGAGACTTCAAACTGATTGACAACCACAAATGCAAAAAAAAGATCTTCACATAACTAATATAGACAATCCATTTTAAGTGTAACATGTTAAAATAGTACAAGGACCAGTTCGGCTATAACTAATGGTAACAATCAACACTCACCTTAAAACACAAATACAACACAGTACCACTTTAGGTTTGTTTTTTTCTACAAATAAATTATTTAAAAAAAAAACTCAAACAAACTTACAAAATATATGTACAGGCTCAAATATACAACTTCAACTATGTTACCTCCTGGCCGACATGAATACAACTTCTGTCTATTACAATAAAATGTCTGTGTATTATATATAACATAACATTACTACAATAATCATCACGTGGCACAACGGTCCATCTCTTGCTTGTCGGGTGCTGTGACATTGGAACAGCCGTGACACTGTACAGCTGGAAGTTCATGTTGACATAGCGACCTACAGGACTACCATAGGCAAAACACACACACACACACACACACACACACATACACCCACACACACACACTCTAAGCACTGTTATTATCACTGACTCACCAATAATGTTTAAAAGCAAAGGCTCAACTAAGAACATCACCAGTCCACTTATAATCCAGTACTGAATAAAACTCAGTACTGGCTGACATGCCGAGCAGACGGCGTTAAGACAGATCCAGATTTAGCTCAGTGAAGAGTCCATACTCGGCCATTAGAAAAACTAAAGTAACATTGCACTTTCACACAGGAGGAAAACCAGCAACCAGGAAACCAGCCGTCCATTATAGCTCTAGCCTCAGATGCAGGCAGTGCAGTGGGCAAAACACACCTCCTACACAGTATGTGTCCTTACGGTCCATGGCACAGAGGTGTGTGTGTGTGTGTGTGTGTGTGTGTCTGTGTGTGTGTGTGTGTGTGTGTGTGTGTGTGTGTGTGTGTGTGTGTGGAGGGCAGGTGGGTAGGTGAATGTTAAGGTGCTGTAGGTGCCTGGGTCTGGCCAGTGCTCTGCCCATGCCTGCGCTCAAAGGGAGCACACAGACCTGTTTGCCTGGCACAGAGGGAGCTTGACAAGGAGGTGTGTGTGTGTGTGTGCGCACGAGCGCGCTTGTGTCATTAGCTCCGTTTCATTTGTGGACCTTCCAGTTCCACAAGAGCGGGAGGGGCCAGGAGGGAGGGGAGAGGGTGTGGCCAGGCAACACTCTCTCCGCCCCCTGTCTGTTCTCAGCCAACCACGCCTTCAGGCCCTCTGATAGACATTCTGTTGCCAGAGAAAATACACATCAGCGCATGAGGAGAGCAGGAGGAAAAGTGAGCATTTGCACGAGCACACCTTGTTCTACACATGCTGTACAGAGAAAAAACACCTTAAAAAAACACTGAGTCTTTGAAGATATGAGTTAAAATTGCCAACTCTAGCTTATTATAAAAGGAACCACGTGCAGTTAAAACATTAAAAATAGTAAAAAGGTTTTATTCACACTTAAAGACCAGTTTTAGTACTTTTTAAACGGTTAAACTGATCAATTGGAAAAGCAACCATGTAGCAAAACCTAAAATGATAACATCAGCATTCACATTCCTCATCTGCACACACTGAAGCATTAGTATCACTGTCCATTAATCCTTTTTTAGCTGAAGAGGCCGTTTAAAGCAAGCTAGCTAACACAAAGGACATCGTTTCTTGTCACTGTTCTTAGAAGTACACCAAAGCTACCCTTTCTTATTATGTTGAGGATTCTGTGTGGAGTGCTCTTGCTTGTCAGCTCTGATAAGGAGTGGAAGCACAGCTGATAAGACTGGAAGGAAGTGCTCGTGAGGTAATGCTCACCAGGGGAAAGTGGAATTAGGCCCATAGTAGGACTGAATAGTAGGATTTTAAACAGTGACAGAGGTGAATCAGAGGTATGGACTCATTTGAAAAATACCACTGAATTATCAGTGGAAAATCAGCGCAATTCAAAGATTCTCTTCATTTTCTACATTGCTTCATGGCTGGCTTGGCAATATGGCGTCCAGTGACTGACGTGTTGGCCTCAGAATTGAGATAAAAAGTCATAGAACAACATTTTTAACATAATTACTGTAAATGAGCGTGCGCACGCGTGTGTGTGCGTGTGTGTGTGTGTGTGTATTGAAGTGTGAAAGAAAGTGTTAGTAACCGTACCTGTGGGTGGGGCGGAGGCCGTGTTCACTCCAAAAACACACACACACACACACCCGGCCGTGCGCCCGCTCGCTCACTCACAGGTCTCGGTGAGGTGGAGGCAGCATGCGGCCCTCTCCTCCTTACTGTGACTCAGCTCCAGGCCCGCATGGGCCCCCAGCCACACGCCCCGGCTGCGGCCCGTCAGCCGCTTCAGCTCCCCGGCCAGAGACAGGCCCCGCCGCCGGTCGTCACGCACCGTCTGTACACACACACACACACACACACACACACACACACACACACACACCAACACGCGCAACACACCCTGGTGAACATCTATAGTGTTGACAATCTGAACTATGAGGTGTATAAGGAGTGCGATGAAGTTTATGAAAGATTGAGAAAGTGAGAGAGAGAGAAACTCTAATGCTTTATTATTTATATCTATTATTGTTTGTGCGCATTTGTCAGGCTAATAAAGCACATTTTTATTTTAATTTTAAAGAACTGGTGAGAGAAAGAGGGAGTTAGCCTGCATCCGCAACACAATAAATCATGATGCCGAATATTTCAAATGACCCAAAATATCATCACACTTCCTATGTGAGAGACCCACTTATAGGTACACAAGCCTGAAAATAATGTGTCAGTGGTTAAACATCTAAACCTCGACAGTCTACATCTGCACACACACACACACACATACAAATCTACCTGCACCTGCTCTTTCAGCTTGAGGGTGAATCTCCCTGCTCCACACACACACACACACACACACACACACACACAGCCTACCTGCACCTGCTCCTTCAGCTTGAGGATGAACTTGCCCGCCCCCTTCCAGCGACTCTGGGCCTGGAACACACACTCGTGGTCACCCAGCACCCTCTGCACAGATTTGGGTGGGGCCCTCCAGCCCGGCGTCTCCTTGGCAACCTCCTCCATCAGGACGTAGTTACTGGCGTCAGTTGGAGACAGGGGACCACTGGAGTGCTTGGTTTTACTCAGAGTCTGGAAGCGTGCAGGAGAAGAGGTAGATGATACAATTTCACTGTACACTTTAGATACCGAATTCTCTTCTACACATTACTCCTATATACAGATGATATATAAAAATCTCTCCCGACTGTCCCGTAAAATCTAAAATGATGTGTGTTACAATGACCCTTATTCTGAACTTTAACCTCCGCACTCCAGCCCTTCTTGGCCCCATACCAAATGTGCATTAAAAAGGGATCAACACATGGTGTCTTTGTTTTGCAGGTTTCCTCCACAAGAGGCTTTCTACATACAAATATGCACACACACAGAGCTTATGATACATACAAACACATGCACACACACACAGAGCTTAGGACGGGAGACACATGCACACACACAGAGCTTAGGACGGGATCTGGAGTAAATCATGCCACATGTATTACTGCCACTACATTAGACTCCAGCCTGCTGGAGGTTGGGGCGGTCTTGCCCTTTAAAGAGGGTCTCTGATGCAGTGGCCCTGGCCCCGATCACCAGCACTGATACATGCCAATCTAGCATCACACATGTTTGCATTGGCTCCTGCTCTCAAATCCAACTGGAAGTGATGTTCACTGAAAATGTATGTGAAGGGGGTTTTGCTATCATTGCTAATCTACTGTACACTCAGATTATAGCATAGATGTATCACCTTGGACTGGATTACTTGATTGGACATATAGTTGATACAATGAGATTATTAAAATAAGGAAAATGTGGATTCTGTGAAAAAAACACAACATAATAATTAGAAAAAAAGACAAATGAACAGCTCCTGGGATACCTGGTGAATGATGTCCTGTGCCGTGCTGTGGCGCGTGGCTTTGATGACGGTGCGCGGCTGTTCAGGGGAGACGTCATGAACGTGTACGAGGAAAGAGTCCTCGTCCACAACTCCGCTGGTTAGATCCTCTTCTCCTTCTGCCACTGGGCTCGTCTCGTTCAGGCTCTGCAGAGAGGGAGGGACACACGAGGAGGAACACTCCTGGTCAACTGCAGCTGCAGAGATGTTGGTCTTTGACCAGTAAAACAAGAACAGCTTAAGGTGTTTGAACTGAACCCTTTCTTCTTCCCTTTCTGAACCCTGAACCCTTTATGACCTAAGGTCCTTTGCATAAAGGTGCAACAACAAGGATCATTCTTCAAGCAATGAGTTGTACAAAAAATAATGCAGTACATTTTAACACCAGGAGGGGGAGCTCTTGGGAAAGACAATTTGGTGAGTACAGTAAAAGAGAAACCTATACAGTAGAAGCAACATTCTTTGGCCAGGACATAGAATAAGCCTAAAGCACTCAACTGAGAGTTTGTGTAAGAGAGATCAACTGAGAGTGAGTGAGAGAGTGTGAATGCAGAAAAAAAAAAAAACATTTTTAAAAGTTTCATTCAAACTCTGTATCCTTGTTTGCACACATTCTAGTTGTAGGTTGCTGTTTGTAGCAAAAAATCACACAGACACACACCTCCTCTTTAGTCTTGAGGCACAGCCGGGCCAGGTACCCTTCCTCGGGGTTCCAGCTGTTGAGCACCTTGAGCACCTCCTCCTCGGGGCCCAGTACCCTCTGTAGAGGGAGCTTACCCCGCGCCTCCCCACGCTCCCGAGTCAGCGGCTGCCTCTCCTCCAGCAGGAACACGTCAGAGAGAGGGGAACAGGATGGCACAAGCTGAGGAGGGAGACACAGTGAGAGTCAGGAGGAGCAGCAGGAGCCGCAAGCAGGAGGAGCAGGAGGAGGAGCAGGAGCAGCAGAGTTAACACACCAGACGGTGTCGGTAGACACTAGAATTACTTAGAACTACTTCCTGGAAGCGGATCGTCTGGCCTTCCACCCATCGTTTACCAACAGATGGCTAATGGCTCTGGATTAATTTTAGGCAGCTAACAATGTTGTATGTAGCGCATATGGCACAGCATCTACATTTGTCATATGTGTTTAGCACCAGTTCAGCAATCAAAGATAAGTCCTTAAGTGGGTTAATCATGTGGAGTTTGTATTTATCACTGTGCTGTGTGAGTAGGTGCAATTAGTGTGAAATAAGCTGGGAGGGAGAAACCGACAGAGAGAGGGAGAAAGAGAGAGAGAGTGAGAGAGAGAGTGAGAGAGAGAGGAGGCGAGTGATAGAGAGAAAGAGAGTAAGAGAGAGAGGGGGAGAGAGAGAAAGAGGGAGAGAGAGGGAGGGAGAGAGTAAGAGAGGGAGAAAGAGAGAGAGGTAGTGAGAGAGAGGGGGCGAGTGATAAAGAGCAAGATAGTAAGAGAGAGAGATAGGGAGTGAGAGAGAGGTTCTATGGCACTTACTTTACTGGTGAGTTGTGCGACTGTTGTCCTCTCACTCACACTCAGCACAGTGAAAGGTTCTGGCCCTGGGGCTCCATGAATGGTCACCTTATACTGCACAGCAGCCCGCCGCTCCTCTGTGCTGAACAACTGCCCAGGGAAACAGCATGACATTACACCAGAGACATGCCAGCCAAGCTAGGACAGCACACTAATGATCGCTAATGGGCGCTAATTGTGGTGGATGTCTGATGGGTTAATGGTACATGTACTTAAGAAGGGAACAGGAGCACTGTCAGGTCATAGAGGGTCTTGCATGGTTTTGCATTTTATGTCTTTTCTAGCAAAGGACAAATATGATGTTTTAATCCCAAAAAGTTGAGTAGTCGAAGGTAAAAAATGTCTGGAAAGAGCAATTTTTGTCAATCTCAAACTTCTCAAGGAATTTGTTTCTTATATTGGTGGTGGACATAGTTTTGATGTAATTTGCAAAATGTGTTATATTGCTATTATAGTGTGTGTGTATTTACAGCGACTCTTTATATAGTTTATCCGAGTGAGTGTGATCCATGTCTAGAACAGAGTGAGTGTGATCTGTGTGCATGTGTCTGTGTATATATGACATATACTGTACATATACATGTACTTTTCAAATTTTCCACATTTTGTTTTGTTTCAGACATAAATAGATTCAACTTTTTTTTGGGGAGAAGGCAGTGGCTTGTAGGATTATTTCCAAGAAGACTTGAGGCTGTCCTTGCTGCCAAAGGTGCTTTAACCAAGTAATATGTGAAGAGTCTGAGTTATTATGTAAATGTAATATTTCAGTCTTTTTAATAAATTCACAAAAAACTCCAAAAACCTGTTTTGTGGTGTACTGTGTGTGCACTGATGTAAAAAACTAAATTAATTAAATCCATTTTTAGATGAGTGTGAAACAACAAAGTGGAAAACTTGAAAGGGTCTGAAAACGTTCCGCATGCACTGTATATATATATATGTGTGTGTGCGTGTGTGTGTGTGTGTGTGTGTGTGTGTTTGTGTGTGTGTGTGTGTGTGTGTGTGTGTTTGTGTGTGTGTGTGTGTGTGTGTGTGTGTGTGTGTGTGTGTGTGTGTGTGTGTGTGTGTGTGTGTGTGTGTGTGTGTGTGTGTGTGTGTGTGTGTGTGTGTGTGTGTCTGTGTGTGTGTGTTTGTGTGTGTGTGTGTGTGTGTGTGTGTGTGTGTGTGTGTGTGTGTGTGTGTGTGTGTGTTTGTGTGTGTGTGTGTGTGTGTTTGTGTGTGTGTGTGTGTGTGTGTGTGTGTGTTTGTGTGATCTGCCTTGAGCCGTGACTGACCCCGGCCGCTGGTAGGGTGTTGCCAGTGGTGTTCTCGTCGGCCCTGCGGATGTAGATGAAGAGGCTGGAGATCTCTAGAGTCTCGTTGTGCTGGTTCCTCAGCTGGAGGTGTCTGTAACCTGAACACACACACATGCACATACGCACACACACAGACACACACACTTTTTAAAATGACACACTTACTTAGTGAATGAAATACAGTTTGTCAGTATTGTAGGGTCAGTCACAAAATGTTTCCAAATACACTGCCAAAATACACTAGCAAACTAGTTAGCTTAAATCAGCGGCAACTATGCTGTTTTACTATATAGCGGCAACTATGCTAACTTTAAGCATGTTAGCTCACCAGTTTTAGACTAAATCTCTACTACTGCTTTAAGTTGGGTCTTATTACAGGACTACACAATATATAATACAATATATATATATATATATATATATATATATATTATATAATGGAATATATCATATATTATATAATAAAATATATAATATAATACAATACATAATGTATAAACAACATAAAATGTATATACAATACACTGCAGAAGGGTTCATCTGGGCACCCTGACATTGGCATTGAACTTTAAAACAGCAAACCATTCAAGGTCACATGGGCAATGAGGAGCTGTCCCAGACATACTTGATAATCATGCACAAGAATGTGTGGCCTGTTTGGACTTCATTAAAGTGTTACTACAAAACAGGCGTGATGGACTGACGAAATTCACAATGTTTGTGTGAATGTCTCCCATAAGCCTGAGACTTCTTTACAAGGCCACGACACGAGGGACTGGGCACTGATTGGGCTGTGGTGGGCAAACATTTGAGCTCCCTCACAGTCCGTCGGCAGGAATGACAGGAGCTGAATTTAGATGGCGGGGCAGACACCGCGGGGTGAGAGAGCAGAGGCCAAACATGCAGAAAATCTGCTGTTATGGAAGCAGACTGTCACATACTTCCTCTTCAGCTGCCTGTAACTACATGTCACTAGTACACACACATACACACAAACACACACACAAAGAAGTCACTGGGCCTCACACAAAAAGGCCGCTCCTAGGCTATACCCATGATTGGATGTGAGAGTGATGGACATGTCTTTCTCGAACACACACACAGAGACATAAAGACAAGCAACAAGTACAGATGTACAAAATCGATCATCACAACAATTATCAAAATCCAAATTAAAATGACACTCTGTGGGAATAGAGGGCATCTCCATCAACAAGGTCAGAGTTCGTCCTTAAGGGCCGATGCAATCCCGACCACACCTGTATTCTTTCCGGTCTGATCTCACCTGTCCTGAGTGCTTTGATGGGCAGCACCTTCTGGGCGGTGACCTGCGAGCTGCTGTGCTCCACCACGGAGAAGCGCAGGAAGGCCAGGTCCTCCATGACCACGGGGAACTGGAAGCTCTGGCCCCACATTGGGTTCAGAGCGTTCCGGTGCGCCGCCTTGGTGCGGAAGTGAGCCGCATCCGCTGGCATTCCCAAAACATCCACCTCCACACACGGACTGGCTGAAGTGTTCCCGGGACACACGTTCTGCCCGGAGATGATCTAAAACAGAACCGGCACAGAGGTAGGAAAGTAGAGGGAGGAGAGGAAAAACATTCGTGAGAATTAAAGACATTTTCATCTGTGCAGCACAATGTGTGTTTATTGCCATGGCAACAAACCTGTGTGTTCTTCAATATACCACTGTCAGTGTTTTCACTGTCATGCCAACAGGGTCTGATTAAACAACATGAGCAGGGACAGAGCCTGTCTAAAATGTGTGTGTGTGAGTGTGTGCGCGTGTGTGTGTGACTGTGAGTGTGTGTTAATGTGTGGTTGTGTGTGTAAATGTGTGCGTGTGTGTGTGTGTGTGTGTGAATGTGTGTGTGTGTGTTTGTGTGTGTGTGTTTATGTGTGTGTGTGTGTGTGTGTGTGTGTGTGTGTGTGTGTGTGTGTGTGTGTTTGAGTGTGTGTGTGTGTGTGTTTAAGAGTTACTGTGCTCTGTTTCATGATATCTACAAGCAGAGGTGACGAAAAGCAGTTGAATGTGGAATAGTCCAAACATCCCTATCCCTGGTCCCTGTATGAATTTCAAACATTCTTACATTCACACACACACACACACACACACACACACTCACACACACACACATACACGCACACATTCTCACAGGGCCATTCTTTCAGCATGTTCACGCACATATAGCAACTATACACTGATGGACGTAAAAAGATGATCTCTTTAGTAACACAAGCAAACTTTAAAGCAAATCCACGGGCTCTTCCAGAGAAATCGGACTGCGTGTATCAGTGTGTATGTGTGTGTGTGTGTGAGTAGGGGAGGTTTCCACCGGTTGTTTAATCAGAGTCAGATTTATTGGCCAAGTATGCCAATACACAGATTATACACACATAAAATACACTGGTAATTTCCTGGCCCATGAGGTGCTGGTTAGACTCACAGTGAGGGAGTACTGAGCAGGGCACAGCCCCTCCAGGTCTCTCTCCAGTGGGCTGAAGTGGCGGTAGAGAGGGCAGTTCTTGTCCCACAGCACAGGGGGCTTTAGCACGTAGCCACAGCTGCCCCCACTCTCAAACAGAGCTGAGTTCAGATGCAGGGGCAGGTCTGGCAGAGAGGGAGAGAGCGAGAGAGAGAGGGAAAGAGCGAGAGGGAAACATTTTTCATTCATGATTTTTTCTTTTACTAACATTTTATGAATATACTCTTTTTTTCATTACTTTCACTGCTCTGTGTCAACATATTGTTGGGTTTGGCAATACTGTTACACAGTCATGCCTATGAAGCTTGTCTGAATTTGAACTTAAATTTGAGAGAGAGAGAGAGATATTGATAGATAGACAGATCGATAGAAAGATAGATAGACAGAAAGTGAGAAAGTTTCTGTTTACTATCTCTTCAAAAGTAGCCAGAAAAAAAGCTGAAATAATTGTATTATTTTATATAATTATACGTTTTATGTAAGTGACCTGACATTTAAAAAAAAAAATAGGGTTTTGCTTTTTCAGTCCACAAATCCCACAGATTAGAGCGGAAGAGAACATCTGAGGTTTGTGTTATCTGAGAAAATTCAGCTGGCACAGATAACGGAAAAAGAGAAAAATAATGTCTGACTGATGGGGTCCAGCCATTGTGCTTGCATTTGTTAAAACAACAAAAAGAGTCGGATGCATGACAAATTGGGTTTAGATTCTCAGATCCTCTCAAAGACCCAGTAACCTTTCCTGAGTACGCAAGACATCAGAGTAAGACATGTGTACCACTCAGGCTGAAATATAGCTTCCCTTACCTGGCAGATTACCATCCAAAAAACGCTATACTATGCATTATTCTATAGATCAGCCATTAGTCTGGAGAGAGACATTGAAATGTAACTGGAGCAGTGATATACTCAGACATGGAATATAATATGTATTGGTATGTTATACCAATGGCATTATTTGTATTATTCTTTAAGAAAGTTATTGGCCTTACGATAATCATAGCTAGACTAAATATAATATATTATAGAACGTTTTATACAATTCTGTATAGAATCTAGAAATCAAGAATCTGAAGGGCTGATCTGTAATAATTTCATAAACATTGGTTTCAAGGAGCCTAGCAGTGATTAGGTTTAGGCCAGGGGCGTTATAGATCGGAGATGGTCCTTGTTTTCTGTTTATGATGGGACATGCATCAACACACAAATGCACACACACACACACACACACACACACACACACACACACACACACACACACACACACTCTCTCACCATCCGTCTGGTAGTTGAGTGCCACCAGCTGAATGCCGTGCAGCCAGAAGAGCAGTGGGTTGGGGTTGGTGGAGTCGATGCGGGTGGCGGCCGGGTAGGTGCGCAGCATCTGGCTACAGGTGTGCTGCATCAGCTTCTGCGAGTAGCGCCGGCACAGGCGCTTGGCGGCGTTCTCGTTCACCGAGCTCACGTGGTAGCACTTGGGCGTCCGGAAGAGTGCACTCAGAGAGTGTGACGAGCCCACGGTTGGCGAGGTCGGCTCCTCCCAGCTCAGACGTGAGCTCTCCAGCATTCCTGTGTGTGTGTGTGTGTGTGTGTGTGTGTGTGTGTGTGTGTGTGTGTGTGTGTGTGTGTGTGTGTGTGTGTGTGTGTGTGTGTGTGTGTGTGTGTGTGTGTGAAATAAATGTGCAAAATAAAACACACTGTACTGAATGAGCTGACAAATTGAAGATCAAATCTCTTTCTCAAATATGAAGGTTTTATGCTTTTAAAAGAGTAAGACAAAGAGAGAAAGAGAAAACGAAAGAGAGACAAAGAAAGAGAGAAGGAATATGTGGCACTCAAGAGAGAGTCACTTCATCCTTTTATTAGTTACTCACTGAATAATATAGCCACAAAAACGTTGTACTAGTTACCAAAACTTAGCTTTTAGAAAATTCAAAGAAGAGTAAAAAATATGGGATGAAATGTTGAAAATATAAGAAACACAGACAGGAATAGAGAAGAAATAGAGGGGAGAAAGGTGGACAGAGAAAAGTTGAAAGACAGCGAGAGAGCGATTGAGGTGCATGATGTACCTTTCCCTGAGGGCCGGGTGAGGGGAACAGGGTCTCCTGGGATACTTTTTCCTGGAGCGTTCCCAAAGATAGACTTCCGACTCTTTCTGTCCTTCCCTCTGGCTGAGCCTGATGGAGTCAGTGTGGATAGCCCTGTTCCACACACACACGCACGCACGCACGCACGCACGCGCGCGCACACACACACACACACACACACACACACACACACACACACACACACACACACACACACACACACACACACACACACACACACACACACACACACACACACACACACACACACACACACACACACACACACACACAAAAACAAACACAAACAAACATATTTGGTAACACTTTATAATAACCCTCCGTAATAAACCATTTATGAAGCATTTGTTCATAGTTTGTTTATCATTTACAAATCGTTACCCCAACATTTACAAACCTTAGTAATGTATTTGTAAATGAGTAGTAATGTATTTATGAACCTGTTTTCTAATGATCTATAAGAGTTTTTTATAAGGACATTAGTTAGCAGTTTATAAATGAGTATTAATGTATTTACAAACATTTTTCAAATGCTTTTCTAATGATCTATAATATCATATATAAGGACATGAGTAAGCTGTTTTGAAATGAGTACAGATGTGTTTGTGAACATGTTTCAAATGATTTTCTAACAATCTAAAAGATCATTTATAAGGACATTAGTAAGCTATTTGTAAACGAGTAGTCATGTGTGTATGAACATTTTTCAAACCATTTTCTAATTATTTATAAGATCATCAATAAGGTATATAATAATGGTCTGCTCACATTTTGTAAATAATTTACAAATGATTAAGCAAGCAAGTTTCAATGAGTTAGTAATGCTTCATAATATCCTTTATAAGGTATGTGCTGATGGTCTGCTCACCATTTATGAGTCATCATGAATAATCTTTGTCATGCATAAGCTATCGTCCAATTCATACGTGAAATAATATGTGAGCACATGTAACACCTTAGTTTATGCTTAATATAGGTTTTTAGAAACCATTTACTTACCATTAGTAACGTGTTTCGCATGGGCTGATATGAAGTGGGCACTGTCTATACTTTATACGCATTTACAAATGGCCAGTAACTGAGGAACATACTATAGAAACCATTTACTAACCATTAGTAAAGTGTTTTGCATGGGTTAATATAAAGTTGCCACTGTCTATACTTTATAAGCATTTACAAAAGGCCCGTTACTGAGGAACATACACTATAGAAACCATTTACTTATCATTAGTAAAGTGTTATGCATGGGTTGATATAAAGTTGAGACTGTCTATACTTTATAAGCATTTACAAATGGCCTGTTACTGAGGGACATACCATTAGTCAACACTTCTGCAGCAACAACTCCAAAAATTACCTCAAACGTTAGGTTGTTAAACATATCAATGGCAAAAACACACAACACAGCATCGAGGGAATGGAAATTGAAAAACATTTATTTAAAAAACTACACTAACAATAAATTCACATTTAAACATGCATTCTAATATGCTAAACACAACAGCAACAATGGAACTTTAAATAAGGGGATCAGCTAGTTTTTTTTTTATTAATTGCCAAAAGTTTGCCAGACTCTTTATATGCTTTTAATTTGGTTACAATGCTTTCGTCCCCCTCTATGGCATCCTTACACCTCTGTGTAAAACTAGAGAGCTCCTCCGTGGAGGAAGAGTCAGATGACGCGTCGGAGGAATCAGGCCCTGACTTGGATGAAGCGCTTGAGTCGGTTTTCTGCGACTGACTTTTCTTCGCCTCTGGTGGACTGCCCTTGTCCTTTTTTCTTGCTGCTACAAACAGACAATGACAGAGGATGATTAGTGGAAAATATAGGCATGTGGGTGGCACACTAGTAAGTGTGATGGTCTTTGGAAGATAGTTTTCTGAGTTCAAACTAGAACAGGTCGATGCAAACGTACGTGAGGAAATTACTAGTATGAAACCACTAGTGTCAATCAACAAAAACACGAAGAGAGTAATGCTAGCAGGAAAATACAATTATGCACTTACATCATCAGTAACGCATACAGCAACACAATGTTAACTTTATGTACTTAGCATTAGAGATTATAAGCACACGGTATTAGACCATGAGGGCACGTATGGGCTGGCACGAAAAGGTTTCAAGTTCCCAAGTGTATTGTCAAATATGGCAAATTGACTTACTCATAGCCAGTTGTTCCCTCAGGAAGTCGCTCTCAAATAGTCATGTCTTTCAGCATCTCCTGCTGCCAGTCCAATTTCTGCCTGGCCATCTCCAGCTCATGGCGCAGTCTAGTTGACGTCAATTGGGCATTAGGAGCGAGTGTGGTCCTAGCTAAATGTTTGGGGGAAAGAATACAACTTTTCAATAAAAATGTTCACACCGCTAATTTCCAATAATCAGGTTAATCATATGCAAATTCAGCGAGAAGGGAAATAGTTTTGTTAGTCTCAGGTTACTAGCTACGAAGTGTAACAGGTGGAACCAACCATAGGAAAAAGTTATATTAAATGAAATGTATTATTTAATTAAAGCTTCAAACAATTATTTCACACTGAAACACTTTCCAACCTGTTCATGACAATATTCTTAACACAGATACCTGTCCTACTCACCGGTGAGTTCTTCTAACTGAAACAAGGCACAATAACCAGAACACAAAATATCATTGCCCCGTACCAACATGCACTAAATCCACTGTGTGTTAATAACACTAGCAACATACATTCATAAATGCAATAAACTTATATACATAAATGCAACAAAAGAACGTTTTGTCCATTAAACACATTACACAATCAAAATTCAATGTTTTTCACATTCACTATGCTGTTCGTTGCACTGTTCTGTTCAACGTTTAGTTCAAAATGGTTGAGCCACGGTCATCAAAGTGTATGGAAATGTTCCCAAGATGCATATTACCGTCCCGGACACTTTGCAGCTCATTGACGATGTGGAGTCACAACGGGGAGGGTATTACTTACCACAACATCAATCAGTAGCGTGGGAGAGGGAGGGAGAGAGAGAGAGAGAGAGAGAGAGAGCGCGAGCAAGCGTGCTCCACGCACATCAGGGGCTGTAGTGGTGGAAACGGCTAGCTGTCCTCGTTCGTTGGCGTGGTGTAGTCTCCGATGTTGGCGACGAGCTAGTTTCTAAATATTAATACACTTTGCTAGCTAGCGAGGACATTCCGCCTCACACTACAACGTGCTATACTTCTTAGCAGTAACACCGGGCGATCTTCAGAGCTGGTGATGTAAATTCTTGCTTCCTCCACACGACCACTCTACCGTAGTTCATCTGTAACATCCGTAACACGGACACTAACAGACTTAACAAACTTCGTGCTAAACTTGCAATTAACTGACTTATCCTACCGTCACTCTTTCTCAATCACATGTGAGCTATCCGGGCGCCGCCATCTTCTCTCTTACATTCTCCGTTTGCCCCTTGTCCCGCTCTCTCCATTGGCCCCTGCGATAACTTTGGGATATCAATCTCTGTTCCACACCCAATAGCACCACAGAACTTGACCATAGGTCCAGCCAATCAGTGACTGGAAAGTTGGTGCACTGGCCAATGGAGTGAGCGGAGAGGGCGGGACAAGGGGCAGACGGAGAATGTTAAGAGAGAAGATGGCGGCGCCCGAATAGCTCACATGTGATTGAGAAAGAGTGACGGTAGGATAAGTCAGTTAATTGCAAGTTTAACTCCAAGTTTGTTAGGTCTGTTAGTGTCCGTGTTACGGATGAACTACGGTAGAGTGGCCGTGTGGAGGAAGCAAGAATTCACATCACCAGCTCTGAAGATCGCCCGGTGTTACTGCTAAGAAGTATAGCACGTTGTAGTGTGAGGTGGAATGTCCTCGCTAGCTAGCAAAGTGTATTAATATTTAGAAACTAGCTCGTCGCCAACATCGGAGACTACACCACGCCAACGAACGAGGACAGCTAGCCGTTTCCACCACTACAGCCCCTGATGTGCGTGGAGCACACTTGCTATCTCTCTCTCTCTCTCCCTCCCTCCCTCTCCCACGCTACTGATTGATGTTGTTGAGCTGCAAAGTGTCCGGGACGGTAATATGCATCTTGGGAACATTTCCATACACTTTGATGACCGTGGCTCAACCATTTTGAACTAAACGTTGAACAGAACAGTGCAACGAACAGCATAGTGAATGTGAAAAACATTGAATTTTGATTGGGTAATGTGTTTAATGGACAAAACGTTCTTTTGTTGCATTTATGTATATAAGTTTATTGCATTTATGAATGTATGTTGCTAGTGTTATTAACACACAGTGGATTTAGTGCATGTTGGTACGGGGCAATGATATTTTGTGTTCTGGTTATTGTGCCTTTTGTTTCAGTTAGAAGAACTCACCGGTGAGTAGGACAGGTATCTGTGTTAAGAATATTGTCATGAACAGGGTGGAAAGTGTTTCAGTGTGAAATAATTGTTTGAAGCTTTAAATAATAAATTTCATTTAATATAACTCTTTCCTATGGTTGGTTCCACCTGTTACACTTCGTAGCTAGTAACCTTAGACTAACAAAACTATTTCCCTTCTCGCTGAATTTGCATATGATTAACCTGATTATTGGAAATTAGCGGTGTGAACATTTTTATTGAAAAGTTGTATTCTTTCCCCCAAACATTTAGCTAGGACCACACTCGCTCCTAATGCCCAATTGACGTCAACTAGACTGCGCCGTGAGCTGGAGATGGCCAGGCAGAAATTGGACTGGCAGCAGGAGATGCTGAAAGACATGACTATTTGAGAGCGACTTCCTGAGGGAACAACTGGCTATGAGTAAGTCAATTTGCCATATTTGACAATACACTTGGGAACTTGAAACCTTTTCGTGCCAGCCCATACGTGCCCTCATGGTCTAATACCGTGTGCTTATAATCTCTAATGCTAAGTACATAAAGTTAACATTGTGTTGCCGTATGCGTTACTGATGATGTAAGTGCATAATTGTATTTTCCTGCTAGCATTACTCTCTTCGTGTTTTTGTTGATTGACACTAGTGGTTTCATACTAGTCATTTCCTCACGTACGTTTGCATCGACCTGTTCTAGTTTGAACTCAGAAAACTATCTTCAAAAGACCATCACACTTACTAGTGTGCCACCCACATGCCTATATTTTCCACTAATCATCCTCTGTCATTGTCTGTTTGTAGCAGCAAGAAAAAAGGACAAGGGCAGTCCACCAGAGGCGAAGACAAGTCAGTCGCAGAAAACCGGCTCAAGCGCTTCATCCAAGTCAGGGCCTGATTCCTCCGACGCGTCATCCGACTCTTCTTCCGACTCTTCCTCCACGGAGGAGCTCTCTAGTTTTACACAGAGGTGTAAGGATGCCATAGAGGGGGACGAAAGCATTGTAACCAAATTAAAAGCATATAAAGAGTCTGGCAAACTTTTGGCAATAAATTAAAAAAAAAACTAGCTGATCCCCTTATTTAAAGTTCCATTGTTGCTGTTGTGTTTAGCATATTAGAATGCATGTTTAAATGTGAATTTATTGTTAGTGTAGTTTTTTAAATAAATGTTTTCCAATTTTCCATTCCCTCGATGCTGTGTTGTGTGTTTTTGCCATTGATATGTTTAACCATCTAACGTTTGAGGTCATTTTTGGAGTTGTTGCTGCAGAAGTGTTGACTAATGGTATGTCCCTCAGTAACAGGCCATTTGTAAATGCTTATAAAGTATAGACAGTCTCAACTTTATATCAACCCATGCATAACACTTTACTAATGATAAGTAAATGGTTTCTATAGTGTATGTTCCTCAGTAACGGGCCTTTTGTAAATGCTTATAAAGTATAGACAGTGGCAACTTTATATTAACCCATGCAAAACACTTTACTAATGGTTAGTAAATGGTTTCTATAGTATGTTCCTCAGTTACTGGCCATTTGTAAATGCGTATAAAGTATAGACAGTGCCCACTTCATATCAACCCATGCAAAACACGTTACTAATGGTAAGTAAATGGTTTCTAAAAACCTATATTAAGCATAAACTAAGGTGTTACATGTGCTCACATATATTATTTCACGTATGAATTGGACGATAGCTTATGCATGACAAAGATTATTCATGATGACTCATAAATGGTGAGCAGACCATCAGCACATACCTTATAAAGGATATTATGAAGCATTACTAACTCATTGAAACTTGCTTGCTTAATCATTTGTACATTATTTACAAAATGTGAGCAGACCATTATTATATACCTTATTGATGATCTTATAAATAATTAGAAAATGGTTTGAAAAATGTTCATACACACATGACTACTCGTTTACAAATAGCTTACTAATGTCCTTATAAATGATCTTTTAGATCGTTAGAAAATCATTTGAAACATGTTCATAAACACATCTGTACTCATTTCAAAACAGCTTACTCATGTCCTTATATATGATATTATAGATCATTAGAAAAGCATTTGAAAAATGTTTGTAAATACATTAATACTCATTTATAAATTGCTAACTAATGTCCTTATAAAAAACTCTTATAGATCATTAGAAAACAGGTTCATAAATACATTACTACTCATTTACAAATACATTACTAAGGTTTGTAAATGTTGGGGTAACGATTTGTAAATGATAAACAAACTATGAACAAATGCTTCATAAATGGTTTATTACGGAGGGTTATTATAAAGTGTTACCACATATTTTTATATGCATAGCAGAAAATACATACCCACAGCCAGACACACACACACAGGTCAGAGTAATCTCTCTCTCACACACACAGGCATATACAGACACTCACATTAAAACAGAATCAACCCATTTTTGGGGTTACCATGTAGTCATTAGTGGTGTGTGTGTGTGTGTGTGTGTGTGTGTGTGTAAGTGATAGTCCACACACCTGGGAACTTGACGGCCTGGCAGTATATGATGAGATCAGAGAGTTCCTGAGCGATCTGCCGCCCCTCTTTCTTACTGCGCGGCAGATTAAACTCCTCACTCAGATCCATATCAAAGATCTGACAAGCAAAATAATGAGACGAGAACAACATGAGACAAGAACGAGAACAACAGTGAACTTCCACGGTAACACAGGGAAGATGAATGTGATTTCTTCCTGTGGTGCCAAAGCTAACATCAAAGGTAAGTTGTACTGCAATTGTGATGAAATATAATATATATGACACATTCATCCAATCACAGTGTGGCTAACCTTTCCTTTACTCTGATTGGCTCCTTCTCCCTTCTTTACCCTCTTGGGGATTTCATCACTTGATTCAAACTGGAATTTTTCACCGGACAATGACAGTTTCCCTTCTGGTCGGTCCTCCAGGATATTGTCTAGATAACCACACAGAAAACACACACACACATTAGAAGAAAGATGTATTCTTCAACCAAATCACAACTCACTGTATCAAATTCCCAACTCAAACCAGCACAGACCATGCAACATTCTTTCTAGTCCAAAGCACACACACACACACTGGTTACACTGCATAGAAGCTCTCACCAACACCAATCATTCACAATTCAAGAAAGCCAGCCATCGTTATTTTCACAGCACTTAACTCCACAAAAGACAACAACAGTAGAGTTCATCATCAGTTCATTTCCATTGCTTGTGTGTCTGAATGGACCGAGAGGGTTCAAAGTTCAAAGTTTTCTTAATATGTAATAACCTGTGCTGTTTGTTAGTTTGTTTATTTTCTCCTTTCATTTAATGTATCCATGGTTTTAATTATCCTTTTTTACTATTGTCATTTATTTTTTAATATAAATGTATCATCTTAGTAAACTGCTTTGGCAATTTTTCTTTAAAAAAAGGTAATTATGTAAAACAATAAAATAATTTCATCTTTATTCTGGCTACTTTAAAAAAGATAGCAAACAAAAACTCTCTCTATATATATCAAACAATCTATCTATCTATCTATGTGTCTATCTATCTATGTGTCTATCTATCTATCTTTCTCTCTTTGTGTGTGTCTGCCTCTCTCTCTCTCAAATTCAAGTTCAAGTTCAAACTAGCTTTTTCATGCTTTGAGTCCCATTGAGTTGGAAACTGGGTTCATGCTCAATGCAGGAGTGCAGTTACAGTGAAGTGGCCTGGCGGTCCGAGCGCATCTAGTCTGGCAGTGAGAGGGGCCTACTTCCAGCACACATGGAGAAGATTAAACTCCCATCACATGGAGGAAGGCAGACGGGGGTCCTGAGAACCCAGCTGTCCCTACGCCCCTTCAGACGAGCCCCTACCACCCGCAGGGGTCACAGCCCGCCGGAGAACACAGGGCTGATGACGCTGGCCGTCCTGTTTATCCATGTGGGTATTTATACCAGTACAAACATCCCCAGACCCCCACCTCTCTCTCTTCTCTCTCTTCCTTATTCTCTCTCGCTCTCTCTCTCCCCATTCTGACCTCAACCTTTGCCCTTAGGCTGAGAATACGTCTGGTCGGGGATTCCCCCTCTCCTCTACTTACATCACATCCGTGATGCATGGGTGTATTACCCATCGTGCCCCTCTCTGAGTGACCTTAAGAGACGGGATAGTGTGGGGGTGCAGTCTGCGTTTCCTTACTGCCCCTGGTACAGGGAAGCATCATTCAGAAGAACACACCTGACCTGCCTCACCATTATGCTGACCCTTTAAGGGATCGGACACACAGACACACACACAAACAAACACACACACAGACACACACACACACACGCGCACACACACACACACACACACACACACACACACACACACACACACACACACACACACACACACACACACAGTGGCACAAACTGTCTGACACAAACCAGCTGTTATATTGCTGTATTGTGAAATGGCCAGAGATTAGACAGAAACTGGGGAGGCTCTGTGTGTGTGTGTGACAGAGAGAAAGAGAGAGAGAGAAAGTGTGTGTCTCAGTAAGGTACGAGTATAAAACTGAAACTCATGCAACAAACCCACAGTATTATCACATTTGCGAGGGGGAGGAAACGCGTGGATTACAGAAAGGGAGCCAGTAAGGTGAATGAGAGGTCACAGAGAGAGAGTGAGAGAGAGGAGCACAAAGCATGCAGAGGGACTGGCCAACAAACAAGATGGGCGTTCAAAATTCACACTGATGATTTAGGCATGTTGTCATGTGTGTGTGTGTGTGTGTGTGTGTGTTTACCTTCTTGACCAAACAAGGCAGGAGAAGTAATGAGGACGTCAGCTAGAGGGGGGGGGGGGGGGGGGGGGGGAGTCAATCATATGGGGAAGGAGAACAAAAGAAAGTGACAAGAGAGAGAGAAAAAAAGAGAGTGAGAGGCATGATGATAAGTAGAGTTAGGAAAGCCTACACCTCTATCAGATATCAGGCGGGAACAGAAAGAGAAGGAACTGCCCAGCCAGAGAACATAGGGAGTGGAGCTGAGATATCCTACACGTCTCAGAAGAGCTACAAAAAGGGGGGGTAACAAGGCTTGTGTACATGGAAGAAAGAACAGAAGAGGATAACTATCAGCAAGAAAAGAACAGCCAGCGATCACTGGCAATGCATGTTAGCATTTGTAAAGCATGCCATAAAGTGGGTCGAGGACCTAACACTGAGCTCTGTTCAAGCACAAGCATAAATCCTTTCTACAGCTAATTCTAACATTAATCTGGATTTGTTAAGTCTGATAACGACATAAGTCTCTGGCAGAGTATCTAGGCTAAAGTCCAGAGTTTGCTAGAAGAACCCATGGCAGTATGAGTGTTATAATGGGCCAAATGTGTCTCAAATTAAAGCACTTAAACCTCATTCTGTGGCTGGTATTTTAACAATTAAACCTCATATGTATTTTTTTTCTCAAGTTGTAATGTATTATTCTTTCAATGTTTTTTTTGTTTGTTTGTTTTTTTCAAAAAGTTTTCTAATTTGCTTTGGACAAAAGCTTCTTATCCACCAAAACTGTGAACTGTCATCGACAGCAGAGGCAAAGGGGCTTGTGCTATTGAGCCGTGGGAGGCTCAGTGACTATAACTATAGACTGGGCTGTGATCTAAGACACTTTGAGAGGTCTGTGTGATGCCAATACACTACTTCTCCACTCACCGTCAGACAGAGACTCGTAATCGTAGTCGTATTCATCTTCCTCCTCCTCTTCCTCGTCATTGGCACCAGGTGAGGTCATGGGTCCATTACTGGCCTGAGCCTGCATGGAGGCCAGCTGATGAGCCTGGAGAGGAGAAGAAGACCCTCATCACCAACACCAACCCTGGCATCATAACATCACAACACCAACACTGGCATCATAACATCAAAACACCAACACTGGCATCATGACAATCACTGTGCTTAATTCAGCTGTCAGCTAATAGGCAGGAGGGTTTGTGTTTTAGAACGTCCAAAGAGGTTCCAGAGTTTATAGAGTTAAGGAAAATGTTTGTAATGTTAACATCTATAAAACTATGGCATGTGTGACAACTGAGTTGCGTTTTTTCAGCATCTCAATCATGAAGGTGTGGACTTGCCTTCTGTTTGAGGATATCCACTGGCGCTTGGTGAGCTTTTAACTTTTTATTTTTCAGCAAGATCTTCCCTCGTAGTTGCCATGGTGATGGGAGCAGAGGCTCATCAGAGAAATCGCTCTCAAACAGGAATTTAGTCGCCAGTTTGTCCCCAAACACCGTCTGCAGGTGCAAAGTGATCAACACAACAG
>NC_137910.1:19537109-19539609 GCF_963457725.1 Sprattus sprattus | reverse complement strand
GACTATTAACCGCCATATATAAACTGCATTAAAGCATTTTATGTAATTTTATAAAACAAACCAGTGTATCGATCGCACCCGTGCATTATCCGCAGTTTATTGAACACAACGTCATGCCATGTAGTTGTGGTGTAAACCCAACCAGCCATTTAAAGGTTGTATGAAGTAGGGATGGGCATTGCAAGCTAAAATACTACACCTACACCCCCTCACCACACGCACAGACACACATAAATACCAGATTCTCACTCACACTGTAAACTGTTATTTAGTGTTAGGGTGTGGTGAAGTGTGGGAATGGGCACTAAACGATTCAGCCAAATTGTTAATTGATCTCCTGGTGACCTAGAACCATGAACAATAATTTTCTGTTATGCTTGCAGTATGAATCGCAACCATTAAATGAACGTGTTCGAGAAGGGCAAGGGGGGGAGATGTGTGACTGAGTGTGAATGAAAATGTGTTATCTATCTGATGATGTTTTTCGTATGTGAAAGAGGGAGAAAGACAGAGAGACCCATTCAAGCTTTATCTGGCAGAGTTACTGTGGGCGTTACTAATAACAGGCAGGCAAATGCATTCCCGTGTATAGGACGCGCCCGAGCATTAACTTCAAAGAAATCTTGCATAATCAATGTATAAACCGCGGAAATGACTGTATGTATATGTATACCTTGATGTATTAATATGACAGTCATTGGCAAACTCACTGGTTGCGGCTCCTGTCTCTGAGGGAGTTCTGCCTGGAGGGGGCGTTCCCGTTGCTAAATGGCTCCTCCCCTTCCTCTGCCTCCAGGCTGCGGTGGCAGCTGCGGATGGTCTGCAGGATGTTGCTGACTGTCGCCTCCTTCTCCTGATTGGTCAGACCGTCTGGCCCCACCCTCTGCAGGAAGTGGTCCTGCCCAGTGTAGTCTGTCACAAACTAAAACGAGTGAATTAATATAATGACTGACATGGAAGCTGGTGCTGCAAGGGAAAATGTGAATGGAAAGTGAGAGTTTAAAATGAAATTGCCAAAATTTGCGATCAGATGACGGGGGCGTGGCAGCGGCAGTGACAAAAAATAATGTGTTGCCCCATTTTCCCAGGGCAGAGCAACTGCCCTTCAAAATTCCTGTGCACATCCCTGCTCACACACACACACTTGATTTTTATCTTTTTTCTATATTCTATGTCTTAGAAATTTCAGCTTCTATGCATATTCTGATGGACACAATTACATTGACAATAGTCATTCAATACAGGCAGCTGAGAGACAGAGAGAGAGACAGAGGTAGAGACAGAGAGAGAGTATGTTTCTCTGACAGGGTAACCTTGGTTTGCCTCAGGAGTTGTTATGGAAACATTTCAATCAATAAGGTATTCATCAAAAGTTAAGAAAAAGACAGGAAAGGAAAGAGAGCGCAAGAGAGAGAAAGAGAGAGAAAGACAGAGATAGAGATAGAGAGAGAGAGAGAGAGAGAGAGAGGAGTGTGGGCAGAGAGGACGTCAGGGCACGTCTGAATAAGACACACTTGAGTAGATTCATGTCTAATGGGTGTTATCTGTGCTGTGTTGTTGATGCTCACCTCTATGGAGTCCTCACGTGGGCGCAGGCTGATGAGGCTGGCGGTTCCCTCAAGAGAACCAGCCAGCTCCTTGAGGAACACCCCACAGAACGGCACCACCCTGCAGCCAGGGATGTTCCGCGCCCGACTCAGGGCCCGCCGGTACTCTGCACAGGTCTCGTGTTGCGCCATGGCGTCCTTCAGCCGCCGCATGGTCTCGATGTCCGACTGGGACATGAACTGCCACATCTTCAGCACCTTCCGAGACCTGCGGGCAGACAATGACAACATGTCTATTTCAGAGAGCTGAATGACTGAATACTCATAGTTTATCTTCAGCACTTTAGCGTGCTGCCAGCTTTGTGTGTATGTGTGTGTATGCTTGTGTGTTAGTGTGTGTGTGTGTGTCTGTGTGTGTGCATGCTACCTGAGTCCTGCCAGGAACTCCATGACGGCGTTGTAGTTGCCCATGTTCCAGCAGCACCTGGCTGTGTGCACCAGGTAGGAGAACACCTCCCTCTTCTCCTCCATTGACCCGGCCGTCAGGATCAGCCACGTCACCCACGAGCTAACCTGCCACACACACACACACACACACACACACACACACACACACACACACACACACACACACACACACACACACAGCCGTCCGTAGTCAGTGGGGCGCCACATCCACATTTTTATTCAGAAATGTTTTTACAAAAATCAGACTGCATTTGCTAAAAGGTTAAAGAGCATGCCTTTGCCTGTGAGTAATGCGCTTTTAAATACCTGAATCCATTAACTCAACAAACTCCAGCATATCTGGCTTATTAAGCCATTCACTACCCTTCCTGTTACAGTAACTGCTTATGAAACAAGCGAGTTGTCGTTCTTCCTGCAGAATCATTCATGTTTTCACCTGAAAAGCATGCATTTCCCCATCAGACAATCATCTCACTCCTCTTATG
>NC_137910.1:19529609-19532109 GCF_963457725.1 Sprattus sprattus | reverse complement strand
TCTGTGTTAGCAGGGGGTCTGCAGAGGAGGAAGACAAAGACAGAGAGAAAGATCGTGTCACTTCAATTCATCAAGACTTGAACACCACAAGTGTGGAAGAATGTCAAAAGTGCACTTAGCATGCCGTGGATCTTAAAGAACATAGTTGTTGAGCTACTTGGCACTGTATATGAGTGTGTGTGTGTGAGAGAGAGAGAGAGAGAGAGTATGCTTCTGTGTGTGTGTCTGTATGTGTTTGTGTGTATTCGTATGAGTCTGTCTGTGTGTGTGTGTGTGTGTGTGTGTGTGTGCTACTGAGGTCTGTCTGGGCCAATGCCTGCTCTTAGTCCTGCTGTCTCTATGCATACATAGGGGCCACGGCAGCAGGAGCATAAACAACCGACAGGCTTTGGTGCTAATGGACGTCTGGACATCGTGGACAATGACAGACAGACAGACGGACACAAACACAGAGGACGCACAGCCAGCAGCGGCATGCCGTCTCCATCGCTCGAACAAGTCCACAAAAACACATTACCCTTTTTAAAATCTCAGTTCGGTTATGCACGGTCACTTTGTGGTGTTTGGTGTGAATAATTATTCACCGAGAGCAAAAGGAAAGGACAGATTTAGAAAGAAAATGCCACTTCGTCTCTGGTCTCATCGCCTCTGTTTGCGGAACTTGTCCTATCACTCAGACTAGCATTACTGAAATGCCCTTATCGCACACAGTCCCCCCACAGAGGGAAGCACACACACACTGCCAGTGAGGTGGAGACTGTCAGCCAAGCAGAAAAAGAGAGTGAAATGGGCACGCTGAAAAGAGTGTAGCCAAATAACGGGCGGATAGATATCTAGGTAAAAATAAGGGATGGATAGATATCTAGACACATAGATGCACAGTCTAAGAACATTGATGAATTAGCTATCTGTCCAGGGAGAAATTTATAAAAAAAAATATATGAACAGAAAACAGGACAGTTAGTTGCCTAAGAAACAGTTTAAAACACACCCAAACAACCCCGAAAAAAGGGGACAAGAGACAGAGAGGCATGCGCTGGAGAGAGGTGCAGGCGGGTACTTAATGAGATGATAACCTCTCTACTTTCATCCTGTGCCTTCCCACATTCAGATAACAGAACATTCCACCTGTCCGTACGGACTAGCCACGGTCCCCATGGAAACCAGCCAAGCATTCAAATCTCTTCTTCTCTCAAGACGACCTATTAATCAACATCATTACATCCTAAGGATGAAGATCTTCTATTTATACTGCTCACACACACAAACAAACACACACGCACACACACACACAAACATACACCAACCAACAGAGACACACACATCCACACTAAAGCCTGAAGACACCCTGCTGGCAATCTTGACATCAAACAAGCATCAAACACGTAGATTAATTCAGTTAATTTGTAAGTACATCAGTCCAAGTACACAAACAGAATTTTAAAATCAAATCAAATTGAAAGTAGCCACAAGATGCCCAAGAGTGAGCTGAACTTACTGAGGGGCTGCCGATACATTCTGCGTGACAGCTCCATCCCTCAGCACAGAGAAACAGATAGAGAGAAAGAGAGACAGAAAGAGAGAATGAGAGACAGAGAGAAAAAGAGACAAAGAGAGAGAGACAGAGAGAAAGAGAGACAGAGAGAAAGAGAGACAGAAAGAGAGAGAGACAGAGAGAAAGAGCGACAGAGAGAAAGAGAGACAGAAAGAGAGAATGAGAGACAGAGAGACAAAGAGAGAGAGAGAGAGAGAGATAGAGAGAGAGAGATAGAGAGAGAGAGAGTGGTTGTGAAGAGACTGCTGCCACTGGAGCAGGCAGGCGAGCGCTTGTCGCCACGGCGGTAAGGCGTTTAAGAGGTAGTGAACAGCTGAAGGATCAGATCCTGCTCTCCCTCTCTCCCTCTCTCGTGTTCTCTCACTCTCCCTCTCTCTCTCTCTCTCTCTGTCACTCTCTTCTGCTCTCTATGTGTCCCTTTGTCTCTCTCTTTCATTCTCACTTTCTCTATTTCTCTTACTGTCAAATACACACAAACACGCACACTTCCTCTCTCTCCCTCTTTTTTTCCTGGCATGGCAAATCTATCGCTCACTGACAACACACACACACACTTAACACACTTCCTCTCTCTCCTTCTCTTTTTCCGGGCAAAGCGAATCTACCGCTCACTTACAACACACACACACACACCCACACACATACACTCACACACATACACTCACATACACTTACACACACACACACACATACACAGACACTGCTGCGTGGTGAACATACTGTGCATAAGTGGAATCCTGAGTGTGGTCAGGTTCCGTCCAGCAGAAGGTGCGTGCGGAAGACACTCACGTAGCCAATGATGGGGGTTCATGGGAGGAGTCGCCCTGGTCAAACGCCCAATAAGACCAGCACATGGCCTCTGGGTGACACCAGATCTGCCTGAGGCTGTAATCAGATTCCCATGGAACATGTCTGCTCTTTAGCTCCTAAATTAAAAAGGCATCC
>NC_137910.1:19484609-19524609 GCF_963457725.1 Sprattus sprattus | reverse complement strand
TTGCTAGATAGATAGATACATAGATAGATAGATACATAGATAGATAGATAGATAGAACAAGAAGAACTGCAGCAGAAAGAAAATAAGAATTTAATCCTATACACAGACAAAAGTAAAAAAAAAAAAAAAAAAACACTTGCACTTATGAAAAATCAAAACCACTCGCATCTGAAAAATTGTCTAGTGATAAGGTAAAAGAAGCAAGAACAGAATGTATGGAAATCACAGGGTAAAAACGTACCCTTCCCCACCAAAGGAGGAGGGAGAAGCCAATTTCCTTTCATCACAATTTGCACGTTCACACTCTCCCTTTTCAATACACCTGCCCCTCCATCCCTACTTGGTTTCCAGGCAACTAATACCCCATTGTTGACAGCCGAGGCTAAACGAACGACCACCCTGCGCGCTATGAGTAATGGCCAGTGGCTGGAAGTCTGTAAGACTCATGGATGTGTGTGTGTGCATATGTGTGTGTGTGTGTGTGTGTGTGTGTGTGTGTGTGTGTGTGTGTGTGTGTGTGTGTGTGTGTGTGTGTGTGTGTGTGTCTGTGTGTGTATGTGTCTGTGTGTGTGTGTGTCTGTGTGTGTGTGTGTATGTTTCAGCCCAGGATTACAGCTGTAAAACAACTGTCATTCAAATACTCCGTCTATAACTGACTGTCCATTTGCCTAAGTAAGAGGTGCATTTAATGATGTTACAGTGATGCCTAGTGATTTAAAGTGTTTCATTTGAGAACAGGTCCAACAGAAAACCTAGAGATCAGACATCTGGTGAGTAGTTTGATAAAGTATGTGCCAGATTTTTTTCTTTTTCTGAGCGCAATAGAATTGATACACTGTTCACGATAGGGTCCACTGCACTGTCTAAATCTCTTGTGTCAAACTGAAAAGGTCTTAAGAATCAACACCAGAGGCTGTTTCAAGAGGAGAAACAACAGAGTAAGATTGTGTGTGTGTGTGTGTGTGTGTGTGTGTTTGGTTGAGTATGTGTGTGTGTGTGAGTGTGAGTGTGAGTGTGAGTGTGAGTGTGAGTGTGAGTGTGTGTATACCGTTGTGGTTATGTATGTGTGGTTGTGTGTGTGTGTTTTGACCACATTGTTTGCGCTGTGCTAACTCTTGCTGAAGCGCTAAATGAGGTGAGCGGATGAACGGCACGTCCACTGGGCAGAGGCGAGACTGCGAGTGAGAGCCGTACTGGTCCTCAGCGGTGGCCTTGACCTCGCCCAATCACAAACTTGATTAAGATGTGATTAAGACACGGCCACGGTCACAGCCTCCATCACCTCTCAGCCATTACATCCAAGTTAAACCGCTTTTCTCTAGATTTTACTTCTAAAAAGGTCCACATGCAGGACAAACGCAGGCTGGATATACAACGTTGTCTTTTTTTTTTAAAGGTTTTTTCTCAACAGCTTTTATGGAACTCTAATATGCGAACAGCCCGACCCCTTGGGCTTTGGGGAAGTATCTGTGGAATAGTTTTAATTAGATTGAGGTCGGCTCTCTGAAGTCTGATTGCTTGTCTAAATGACCAGATAGGTTGCCATGGTAACCCCCTGAGACGATTCTCTGTGGTCTTCAAGTCCGAGCTGTTTTTTTCTGTCTTTCTTTTTTCTTATTTTAAAGGGATGATCAAAATCTGTACTGGAGGAAATGTCAAACTCATATTCACCCACAGCTAAACACACCCCATCAGACACACACACACGCGCAAAATACGCACACACGAAACACACACACTAAACGGTCATGGTTCCCATGGAGATTAAACAAACAACGGCCCCCCTCTCTCCGTGGTGATGGCAAAACTCAGAAAATGGGAATAGGTTATTTAGGGCACAGGCAGGAAATGTTAGATAACATAAGTGACTTCTCATATCAGTAATACATGCATATGAACCCGTTGATGCTGCTCAGTCACTTACATGACACTAGGTCTTTGAACAGAACCTGCTTTTGAGATGTGTTAAGGTGGAGGGAAGGACAACAGAGGGTATCATCACTGCATTCAAACACATTAAACACATTAAACCCTTGTGTTAAGTGATTTCTAATATCAGTGATACATACATGTGAACCTGTTGACTCACTTACATGACAGCAGACCGTTCTAATGAAGATGGTATTCAGATGGAGTGAATGACAGGAAGAAGAGAGGGAGAAAGAAGCTTTAACTTTCAAGCAAGTGTCTTAACACATGAAGGTCTTGTGTCTTAACACATTAATGTCTTGTGTCTTAAGGATGTGATTTAATGCTAAAGCAACATCCAAACCGAAGTATAAAATAAAGAAGTAGAGAGAGCTGAGAGAGAGAGAGAGAGAGAGAGAGAGAGAGAGAGTGAGAGAGAGAGGGAGAGAGAGATAAAGAGAGAGAGAGGAGAGAAGCCGGAGAGGTGAAAAGTGAATGTGGCACAGTTACGAAATGTTCAATCTGGCTGCGTGCGTCAGAGCCGAGGCGCTGCAGGCAGGTGGCGAACAGCAAACGCTGCAGGTCAAGCTTTTAGTGACAGGGCTTTCTTCCTCTCAGATCCTCCCCCACCTCCTCCTCCTCCTCCTCCTCCTCCTCCTCTCTCTCTCTCTCCTCACACCTCTCTTGCCCCCCCCCTTGCTCTCTTTCTCTCTCTGTTTGTTCCCCCTTTCTCTCCATCCCTCCCTCTCCATCCCTCCCTCTCTCCCTCCCTGCCTCTCTAACCCTCTCCCTCTCTCTTACTGTAATGTCTCTCTCTCTTTTAGTGTGTCTAATGAATCAAACTTTATGTATTTTTGCATCACCAACAGCTCAGATTAACAATATTAACACTCAGAAGACCACCCAGCGACATCTACACAACATGCCATGCTGAAGTGTTGAGCATACTGACTGAAACGGCCTATTTCTCCATCAAGGACAAGGAGAGAGAGTGAGAGAGAATGATAGCGAGAGAGAGAGAGAGAGAGAGAGAGAGAGAGAGAGTGAGTTCATCAAAATAAATAGAGAAGAAAAGATCCTTCCTCCTGGGTGAAATAGATGAATTTCTCCTAGCCTCCCAGTGTCTACACTCCTGCCACTTTCTGAGAGAGATACCACATGACTGTCAATAAGAAATATAACATTAACACTTGTGTTTTTCTCTTTTATTTTCTGTTCATTGTGTAAGATTGATTTACTATGTCATTTTATTTTTATTGTATTCATCATCCGTGATCCTTTTCCCCCCTCATTTATCTAACATGTTTATCTGTATTATCATTATCATTATAAGTCATATTTCATGCTTTTGCAATATTGTACTTAAAGTCGTGCCAATAAAACGATTTGAATTGAACTGATAGGAAGAAAGAGAGCATCCAGATGTAAACAGATGCATCCAAGGACCACTCCTGTTGCTCTTTTAGTGACTCTTATTGAGTTTGCTCTTTAGTGAACTGGTCCTTCTTGAGGTGTGCTCTTTAGTGACCTGGCCCTTATTGAGGTTTAGTCTTTAGTGAGCCACTCTGGCCCTTATTGAGGTGTGCTCTTTAGTGGCCTGGCCCTTATTGAGGTTTAGTCTTTAGTGAGCCACTGTGGCCCTTATTGAGGTGTGCTCTTCGCCGGAGACTGAGAGAAGCTGCTGCCAGAGTGCTAACAACTGAAGCTGGCAGCTCACATGTGCTCTGTAAACACACAAGGTATTTCACCAGGCGCCACGGAACTGTACACTGAGCAGCCCCAGCTAACCGACGCTCAGACCTGTAAACCTGGAGGCTTATCATGAATGGCATTGGTTACACAAAAGCGGAAAAAAACAAGAACATCCTCTTCGACTCCATTCTGCACAGCCTCAGTATGTGTCCCTGAGTGTGACCCTCCTGCACACACTGCTGACACACACTAGCACTTCCTCAGTGGTATTGCTTAAAATGGACTGGAGGCCCGTCATGTTATTGAGCCACTGAGGCAGGCTGGTGCTCTGTGTCCCGTCTATGTAGACTGTTTGCTTTAATGAGCCTGACAGTGGACAGAGACAGCAGGGGCAGATGCCCCACTGTTATCAGGTTTCTTTCTCTCCCTCTCTCTCAGAGCATCTCTCTTCCCGTCTCTCTCTCTCTCTTCTTCTCTCGTTCTCCCTCTGTCTTAGAGCTTCTCTCCCTCTCTCTCAGAGTATCTCTCTTTCTCTTTCTCTCTCTCTCTCTCTTCTCTCGTTCTCCCTCTGTGTTAGAGCTTCTCTCCCTCTCGCTCAGAACATCTCTCTTTCTCTTTCTCTCTCTTCTTCTCTCGTTCTCCCTCTGTGTTAGAGCTTCTCTCCCTCTCTCTCAGAGCATCTCTCTTTCTCTCTCTTTCTCTCTCTCTCTCTATCCCTCCCTCGGCCACATTGCTGAGATCAGAGCACCCACTATGATCTCCACCTCCTAGACGTTTTCCTGCTGAATGTTTACAGAGTCCTCAGCAGACTTACACAGCCAAGGGTCATTAATTCACCGGAGGAATAAACCAAATCCCTCAATAAAGGACCTGCAGGAATGCCATTGTAGCTCTTTATTGTCCGTGTAACAAGGCCAAACCTGCCCCTTGTTTTGCCATTTGCTGAATCATACACTCATAAATAATCTGCTAATATATCTGTATGCTGCTTTATTATCTACGCACTGCCATAAGGGTGAACTGTGCCCTTTCTATACTGGCATGTATGTAGACTCTTAGGGAGCTGTACATTTATATAATGCAAAATATAGCCTACAACTTGTGTCCTACTCCTTTCTCCTTCCCTCTCTCAGTCTCTCTTTCCCTCTCTTTAACCCTCTCTCTCGCTCTCTGCAGGGTAGTCTTCAGGAAGATGGGTCATCCTTTCTAAGGGAAGTCTCTTACTGTTCAAGGTTTTCTCCTTTATAAGCTAGTCCATGTCTTGCCACTCTCTCAATGGGCCCAGCCTTGGGATCCTTGAAACTTTTTTTATGGTTAAAACCAATTTGAAAAATAACTGGAAATGTACTATAATTCCACTGAATGGTCAGTTCAGTTCAAAAATTTCACAATAGCTGAAATATGCTGCAATGGATGCAAAAAAAAAGATAATTTAGGGAACAGATTTTAGTCTACAAGAATTGATTTGGTTTGTTTTTTATGCAAACAGCAGAGATGGCCCAGAATGAGTGCACCTAATTGGTTTGATTGACTTGACAAGTGTACCTAACGCACACTTTGCTTTTTGTATGGACAGTGTATGAGTGTGTTTGTGTGTGTATGTGTGTGTGTGTGTGTGTGTGTGTGCGTGTGTGTGTGTGTGTGTGTGTGTTTATGTGTGTGTGTGTGTGTATGTGTATGTGTCTGTGTTTGTGTTTGTGTGTGTGTTTGTGTGTTTGTTTGTGTGAGTGTGTTTGTGTATATGTGTGTGTGTGTGTGTGTGTGTGTGTGTGTGTGTGTGTGTGTGTGTGTGTGTGTGTGTGTGTGTGTGTGTGTTTGTTTGTGAATGTAGACTGGGGAAACACCTGTAAATCTAGGGTATCCTTATCTCGTTTGCATCACGTTGTAACATTTACACATGCTGTGAAATAAACAATGCTCTAATGGTCAGAAAAAGCAACATATGGCATGATATCATTAAAGATTGTACTGAGTGGCTTGAGTCACTAACATATTTACTAAGAGACACGGAAATGTGGGGCCAAATATGCTCCAAGTATCTACTTGTTTCTCAAAATCTGAAAGCTATGTCACTGTGTAGTTCATTTTGTTTTGCTTCTTGTTAAAGTCAAGTTCCTGAAGGAGTGAGTTCAATGTTGGGCTATGCTAACACAAAAGGTCGCTTCCAAGCATGTCATAATAGAGATGGATGCTTCAGCTAAGCTAACACAGCCCAGCTGGATGCCATATTCACTCCCTCGCCTGTCAAAGAGTCACCGGGTACAACACAACAAATCCTTGAGCTATTGGTCTGTTTGTCTCATCTAGATTTTTAAATTGAAACCCCCGTAGTGATACGGAGAGACACAGCCTCACAATGCCAAGAGATGACTGAGGTGATCTGCACAACATCAAAGTCCTCCACCACTCTGCCTTTTCCTAATAAAGATGCTGCTCGGAGATGAGGTGATCACTCCCAGTCTGGGGCTGCTTAGCGGCTGCAACCCAATAGGCTCCTTCAGCAGTCAGATAACAGGAAGACTTTTACAGCGCTGTCGTAAATAACAATATCCAAACGCTCTCTGTAGTCAATAAAGTGGCTTGAGTAGGATACTTTTATTCTGTTTTGTAAATCTAAAGTCAAGCCAAGGCAAGGCAAGGGTAATTCTATAGCACAAGCCATGCGCTCTGGTAATTCAAGGTGCTTTACAAAAGAGCAGATACGGGGTGTTTGTGTTGGGGCCTTGGTCAGTGAATGGACTGGCTACCTTGAAACAGCCTTTAGAGAGGATGGCTTCCCTCAGGAGCTCTGGCAGATCAAGAAATATAAGTGGAAAAATGGCTGCAGGGTTGCCTAAGGAGGCGGTTCTGATTTAGTCTGATTCCGAGTTCAGGTTGGTGTCATGCGTTCCCCTCACCTCATACATCAGAGCCACTTCTCTAAAAAGGCACTCATGGCCTGGCGCTGAAACATCAGTGTGTGCATGCTCTCTCTCTCTCTCTCTCTCTCTCTCTCTCTCTCTCTCTCTCTCTCTCTCCCTCTCTCTCACACAAACACACACACATACATAAACACATGTGCACACACACGCACAAACTCGATTGCGCACATATACAAATACAGACACACACATACAGACAGACACACACACACACACACTCATACCCGCACACATACAGACACACACACACAGACACACACACACACACACACACACACACACGCACACGCACACGCACACACACACGCACACACACACATACACACAAATGTCTGGCCTGGCTGGTGTGTCTGGTCTCTCTGCTCTGTCTCAGATCTGACTAAATATTATGTTTAGGACTGCTCAGCGTGCCCTTATCCCGCAGCACTGGCAGAAGCTTATCGCTGATCAATTATGGGTCGACTGTTTAGACTGCATTGCCTGATACCTGCATGCCTGCTCCATGCAGTGATCAGTTTGACCCAATAACACACGCGCGCACACACACACACACACACACACACACACACACACACACACACACCATCACTGGCTCTACAACATAAACACACAAGGCTGCTAAACAAAGGAATTAATCACAGTACCACCAGAGGACATGACAACTTGACAACAGCCACCATAACACAGAGATAGAAAATCAATACACAACAGGCGCTTTGTATGACAAATGAGTTGCCATGAACATCTCTGGCAGTTTATATAAATCACTGGCTCTTACATCGAGGACTCACTTTTCTCCAGATTAGCAATCGAGCGCACTGCCATCACAGACAGGAGTAAATATGACAGCACAGGCTGATAGCGTGACACTGTGCAAAGACAGAGAGAGGCCAGAGAGAAACACGGGTGACTTGAGTGAAAGACTCAGGAATGTGTGCCTTACCTATACAGTAAAGTCTACCTATTTATAGTGTCTGCTTGTCTGAAAATTGTGAATGCTTATGATGCGTCTGTATGGTCATACGTGTGGGTGTCGAAATTCTGTTTCTAGGTGATGATGAGTACGTCTCTGTGTGTGTGGGAGGGGGGGTATATGTAAGTGGATGGGTATGTGAGTGTGTGTGTGTGTGTGTGTGAATGACAGAGAGAAAAAGAGTTCACATGTGTGAAAAAAAAGCCATTCACACACAAATGACTGAGGCACACCACTCAGGCAAACACCCGTCATTCAACAAACTTATAATCACTCGGCTACATCTAGTTGTTATTTAAACAGATCATCCTTTACCTATCTGTAACCGCACAATTACAACCACCAAAACCACCATGCCTTGAGAGAAGGGCCGGAAAGCAAGCTCCAAATAGCTGACAGAGGTAGAGACAGATACACGAGGCTACAGCTCTGGGAACAGATTTGGGACGGAAGGTCCGGAAGGTCCATCAATGAGCAGACAGCACTTGTTTATTTGTAAGGCAGAGCACTTTAAGCCCGCTGTGAGCACAAGTGAAATTTTTAGCCCTGCGAGACCTGCTTGGCCTGAGTCTTCAGACCCGTGAAAGTAATGGTTCACCGCAGAGGTAAACTGCTTTCACAGAACCTTAAGGAAAGTGCTAATCTCTGATGTGGAGCTATTGATTGCAAATCATCTGGTCCTCTGTTGAATCATTTAATTCTAAACCCCAGATGACCCAAGGGATAAGGAAAGCAATGTTTAAGGTATATGTGGAGTCTCTCACCCTCAGTACTATTCAAACATTTAACAACACACACATACAAGGAGAGAGTGAAAGAGAGAGAGAGCGAGGGCAAGAGAGAGAGAGAGAGGGAGAGAGTTTAGTCTAGTTGAGAACATAAGATATGCACTGCATTTATCACATGGCGTAAGACAAAGAGAGAACACACAGGCGCACACTCACGTTAACTCCAAACCCCGGCAGGAAAAGCGACAAACACCATGACAGTCAAGACAGTTTTACTCACACCCAAAAAAAACACACACACACGCACACATACACACACCTGAACCATAGAGAAAAATTACATTGAACACACAAACAAGCATTGGACCCTAACTAACACCAAAACAGGTTTAGAGTTCCCTTTCACGTTTTTGAGTTCTACTGGAACAAACAAACAAACAAACAAACATTTGTGAGGGTGTTTCCTCCAGCTCCACCCGCGTGACTCACAAACATCCTGGCATCAAACTCTCTTCCCCGTGTGCCATTCACATAAAACTTCACATGAAACTCCATTCTCCAGTCTAATTCACACATGCAATTGGAAACTGTGTCATGAGAAACGTGACGTTTGCTCTAAATCCCCACTCAGAATGAGCATCACCCATCAATCAGAGGCATCACAGCTTCAAAGCGCAACACAACGCAACACAATGCAACACAACAAAATGCAACACAATGCAACACAACGCAACACAACAAAACGCAACACAACGCAACAACACAAAACGGAACAACACAACAACACAAAACAAAACAAGACAATACACCACAGCAGAACACAACGCAACACAACACTGCACAGCACAACACAACACAACACAAAAAAACACTTGTTAAACATTCGTACTCACTACACAAAGTCAGGGAATAAGGTGAGCATGTATAAAGTGGCTGACAGAAATTGAGCACCAAAGCATGCTCCACCAGGTTGTATGTCCAAGCATTAAGTGTGTTTAGCAAGCTCTCTGCATGTCAGCAGGAGAGGGAGGGAGGGAGGGTGAGAGAGAGAGAGAGAGAGAGAGAGAGAGAGAGAGAGAGAGAGAGAGAGAGAGAGAGAGAGAGAGAGAGAGAGGGAGAGAGAGGGAGAGAGAGAGACAGTTGGATGGAGTGAGGGTTGGGAGGAAATCTGTTCTGCTACAGCTCCCCTTATTTGGACATGAGGCACTATTCCTTCAGATTCAGAAACAGGAGATGGGAGAGACCACCAGTGCAACCCCAAACACACACACACACACACACACACACACACACACACACACACACACACACACACACACACACACACACACACACACACACACACACACACACACACACACACACACACACACACACACACACACACACACACACACACACATGTTTCAGGATATACTTATTTCCATACGAACACTATGGAAGCCCTGATGAGAAGTAGTATTTGAGTCCACCCCTACAGCCTTGCCCTGAAAGCATGTATGATTGGTCATAATCACCCCACTGCTGTTGTGACCCAGAGCTGTGCGCCGTGTAGGAGTGATCTCTGGTCTGTGTTCTCATGGCAACAACCTAAGTGGAGACTCAAAGTTTTAATTTGCCAACCAAAACCAGAACAAACTTCACTCCAGCCACTGGAGACACCAGCCTGACCACAGGCACGAGGCAACAGTATGGAATTAGCTTGAATTAAATGTCGTACAAGATACAGCATTAACACACACACACACACACACAGAATAAAAATGACCACAATACTATCTCTACATTTGTTTTGCCATGAACATCAGTTATAACAAGTCCTGACTGTCCAAGTGTGTGTATGTGTATGTGTGTGTGTGTGAGTGTGTGTGTGTGTGTGTGTGTGTGTGTGTGTGTGTGTGTGTGTGTGTGTGTGTGTGTGTGTATGTGTGAGTGTGTGTGATGAGTGTGTACGTGTGTGTGTGTGTGTGTGTGTGTGTGTGTGTGTGTGTGTGTGTGTGTGTGTGTGTGTGTGTGTGTGTCTGTGTGTGTGTGTGTGTGTGTGTGTGTGTGTGTGTGTGTGTGTGTGTGTGTGTGTGTGTGTGTGTGTGTGTGTGTGTGTGCGCGTGCAGTCATTGGTTGTACAACTAAGCATATTGGAAGAGAAGAGTGCCACCTGTTGCTTGTAATCACTACTCGACAATAAAATAATGGGAGGAAGACAACTATCACACTCTTCCTTCAACCTCACTCTGAAGGTGACTGACAGTACTCAGGTCCCGCTTGTTTAAGACACTTAAACAGTCGAGCACATTAACATGCAGTGTGATTTCAACAGCTTTTGCTGTAGCTTTTGTGATATCTCCCTCTGGTGGAAAAATAGAAAAGGGGAAAAACATAAAACAAAGACAACACAATGCAATTCAGTAAATGTAAGACAGCCTAATTTTACATGTCAGAGACCAAAAGGTATTGGATTTTAGAACTTTACTACAGGTGCCCTGTTTTTCCACTACCAAACAGTACCAATATTCCCCACTAGGAGGCAGTTTTAACCAGGACTCAAGTGTAACGTGTGCAATCATAGGATGGAAGATTAATTAACACTTCAACCAAACCAGACCCACATATCTACCCACACAGAGACTCACAGAATGGAATGGATGGACAGACAGACAGACAGATGGACAGACAGACAGACAGACAGACAGACAGACAGACAGACAGACAGACAGACAGATAGAGAGACAGACAGACAGACAGACAGACAGACAGACAGACAGACAGACATCAACATGTACACACACACACACACACACACACACACACAAACACATCTAAAACAATATTTTTTTGTATAAAAAAAGTGCTATTGTTGAAGTTCCCCCCCTCTTATTCTTAGGAGGGATAAATCCAGCCTTTGGAATGCAAAGGCGATCTCTGAGGGATTAGCAGCCTAGCCTAGAAAGGTCACGGCCTTACACGGACCCAAATGAAGAAAACCCCAAACATCAGAAACACTTAGAACATCTGTGTGGAACCAACCGTGTGAGCCTACATGCCACACACACACTTTCTGTGCTTGCTGTGGGCACACAGCTGGCTCTGCAACACTCTGCTGGTTCCCAAGTGTACATGTCCCCCTTTCACTTCTGTCTGCATGTGAGTGGACACACGTATAGTAGAGCATGCCTTCCCTCCGGGCCCATTAGGTGTGTTTGCACATGGAAGAGGAAGAGGCCTGCTTTGTCTCAGAGTTGTCCAGCTCGCCTCAGCCTTCTCTCACCTCCAAGTCCCCCCCCCCCCCCCGAACCCCACCAACCACACCGCCCGTCTCTCCATTCTCCACATCGGAGCCAAAACAGCAGAGTTCAGCTAGTCTGATTGGAGCTAATCACTTTGCCATAAGTCAGCCCCCCCCAAACACACATACAAACACAAACACACCAGCTTCCTCCTCACACCTGTGACAGGAAGTGAGGTGCTCGGCAGCAGTCCATCAACTTCCTTCTCACTTCCTGCC
This sequence comes from Sprattus sprattus, assembly GCF_963457725.1. NCBI lineage: Eukaryota > Metazoa > Chordata > Actinopteri > Clupeiformes > Clupeidae > Sprattus > Sprattus sprattus. Next base: position 19,512,885 of record NC_137910.1, on the reverse strand, counting down.
ATCTGCAAAATCAAAGCGTTACACCACACAGTGGGACAAAAACACATCCAGCTCAACTCACGTCAGGAGAGTGGACATGCGCTCACATACCCGTGTTTCACATGTCCAAAGAAACGTCTGCGGCTTCCTCTGAGAGTCTCTGCTGAAGGAAGACATTCGGGGTTGAAGCCTCACATGTCCACGTGACCCTGTGAGATCAGGCGAAACACGTGGAGCTTGTGTCACAGCACACCCTACAGATGTAAAGTTTCACTCGTTACTCAGTTGTGTAACATCTGGCGCATGGGTGGCGGCCCAGTGAACAACCTTTGATCGTCAGACTCAGGAGATAGGAGACAGACGTCAGACCCACAGACACACACTGTAGTCAAAGCCACAGTGGGAGCTTTGGTCGCTATCCCCTTAGAGGTCAAATGAAGCTCACCTGTCCTTGAATGACTTGTTTTCACCAGAAACAGGCCTATTTCTTATGTCATCTCAAGTGCAGCCAAAATAAACGTGCCGGACAAATAGTGGCAACATAAACACACTGCTGAGAAAGCTTGTGGTGTCTGTATGTGTGTGTCTGTATTTGGGTCACTTATGGATAGGTGTGCCTATATGCTTTGTGTGTGTACAGTGCATAGGTATGTGTGTGTGTGTGTGACTGCAGTTGCGCATGTACAGGCATGTGTGTGTAGAAACTTTGACCTTGGTGTGTCACAACCAAGTGTCTTGTTAACATCAGCTTCCTCTATAGACAGACACACAAAGTTTACCCTCCCTCTGTCTGTCTCTTTCAGTCTCACTTAATCTCTCTCTCTCTCTCTTTTGCTGTCGTTCCTCTGTCTGTGTTTTAGGACTGAAGGTCTGCCAAGTCTGCCAAGGACTCTATTGAGAGTAAGTTCCAACCCTGAGAAGCCTCTTTAAAAACAGAAAAAGACAAAGAAGGCAGAGACCAAGCATGTGTGTTCTATAACATGTGTGTACTGTAGCTGTGTGTGTGTGTGTGTGTTTGTGTGTGTGTGTGTATCTGTACATGTGAGAAAGTAAAATAAATGATTAAATAATTTGAATCATCATAACTCCATTAATCTCAGTCATTGATGGCCTTATCTCTGCTCCTCACCGTTCGTATGTCCTTGTACTTAACGTAAAGAGGAGGCGGTTTGCTAAAACAGCGTAACAATGATAAGTGGCTGCATACTCAGGCAAATAAAACAGTTTTTAATATTTGTTTGTTTCACCCATTTCAGCAACAAGAATGTGCCATGGTTAGGGTTTCACTGAAACCCCTTTAAACTGAAACCCAGATAAAGGCAAAGCGCTGCCAAAATGTTGGTAAAAAAAAAAAAATATATATATACAGTTTATACACAGTATACGTATATACATTTATATATATATAAGGACCCTGGGTGTGTAGTCACTATCTAGGTTATGTCCCTGTACACCATGGCTGTCTACCTAATTAGCTTCATATCAACACTTCACTTCACAAAAATGAATGATGTCAGTAAATCTTACTGAATCCAAGGAAACAGGATTGAGTGGGAGCGAAAGAGAGAAGGTGAGGGCAAGAGATGGGACAGTGTGAGTGTGAAAGAGACAGGGAGTATATTGGATTTATGGAGAGAGGAAATGTAGACTCTTTCTCCCTCCCTCCCTCCATCTCTCTCTCTCCAGATGAAGAGAGCTGTGTTTATCTCCCTGAAGCCTCCCGGCCACACTGGCTGTAAATCGGGCTGATGCAATGGCAGGCCGCTGCTGTCTGCTGGCAATGCCAGGGCTGCCAGGGCTTCTCAGCCAGTCCACATGCTAACCGCTACACCACACATGACTGACAGGCCGAGCTGCTTTTCTTTTTAACTGCGGTGCGGTGTGTGACACAGTCCCAGATCCACACCTTCCTCTCATTACTTTACTTTCTTTGAGCCACTAAAGAAACCCCCAGTCCCCACTGACGATCATGTAACTTTCCCTGGAAGTCTCATAGAGGGTGTAAGTTTGTGTGTGTGTGGGTGTGAGTAAGGGTGTGCGTTTGTGTGAGAATAAGTAAGTGTGTGAGAGAGAGTGGGTGAGTGTGTGTGTGTGTGAGTGTGTGTCCGTGTGTATGAGTGAGTGGGTCAGTGTGTGTGTGTGTGTGTTTGCGTCCGAGTGAGTGTGTGTAAATGTGTGTGTGTGTGTGTGTGTGTATGTTTGCATCTGAGTATGAGTGAGTGTGCGAGAGAGAGTGAGTGTAAATGTGTGTGTGAGTGAGTGAGCATGTATGGCATCGAAACAGCACGAGTGTGCATATTTTGGCAGACCCTGCCTGTCTGCAATAATATATACAAGACACCTGAGACCCCAAAAACCCCCACAGATAAAGATTGGTGGATGTGTGTGTCACATGTCCCTGCATACCCCCGTATCCCCCCTCCCGAACACACCACAGCATCACAAAGAGCCTCAGTGCAAACCCATAACATACACGCATGAGTGCTGCTGCCACTGGTGTGTGTCTGTGTGTGTGTCCATGTGTGTGCATGAAATGGCATATGTGTCGAAATGTGTCTGTATGTGTGTACGCACATGTGTCTATGTGGGTGTGTGTATTTGTGTTGAGTCTGTGTGCCTGTGTGTGTGTGTGTGTGTGTGTGTGTGTGTGTGTGTGTGTGTGTGTGTGTGTATGTGTGTGCAACGCATGTGTGAGTGTGCATAGGTGTGTGTGTGTGTAGACACGCGTGCTGCCATGTCTCTGTGGTAACCCACATGTTATAATAGCAGGTCAGGCAGTGTTTGTACAGGCACACTGATTATTCACTTTTTCAATGGGCCCTTTATTGCACAGGCCAGCCGTCTGCTTGCCTGCCAGACAAACTCTATTCTCCCTCTACAGAGACCAATCACACACCAGAGCTCGCTGCAGTGGCAGAAGGCAAAACCACCCACCCCAGGATGGGGGGTTGGGACTGGCCAGAGGTCAGTGCTTGAAGCCAAAAATGTCAATGTGCTCCCCTATAATACAGTAAATTGAGGTCAACTCTTTCAAGGAAGCTTAAGCATGTATGACTGACTTGGGATCAGATTTCTCTATCCAAACCGATATCTGAGCCACGGGGCACTGGATATTTCAAAACTGCTCTGGGACCAACAATGAGGGGCTAACTCACACTATGGTATATGGTATGTGTCATAATACATAGGCTAGGGTGTTGGGTATGAATACTTGTGTATGACATAGAAAGGTTTGGCTGCTGTGGGAAGTCCCTAGCCAATAGCACTGTTAGTTTTTTGTTTGTTTGTTTTAACCATTTCAGAAACAAGAAATTGCCCCTTTAAACTGACACCCAGATAAAGGCACAGCAATGCCAAAATGTTAGTAAATATATACGTATATATATTTTTTCAAAGGACCCTGAGTGTGCAGTCACTCTCTACGTTATATCCCTGTACACCACGGCTGTCTACCTGGTTAACATTAACATTTCACTACACAAAATGAATGATGTCAGTAAATCTTGCTGAATACATAGGCTAGGTTGCCAATAGTGCACGTAATATAACATCTCCTGTGTATAACAAAACGAAAAGAGATATAGTTATGGGAGCACATACTGTAGTGAAGCTTGTGCAGTTTTAAGGTCCCTGCTCTGCCTTGAGTATTTATTTACAGTTGGAGTCCTCCATGAACTCAAGACCCGAGCTGCTCCACAGCCAGCCAGAGCTGCACTGTAACTCATCCTCTCATAAATGACTGTGGAAAGCCTGATTCATACTGTTCAACAATTACTTTCTGTGTGTGTGTGTGTGTGTGTGTGTGTGTGTGTGTGTGTGTGTGTGTGTGTGTGTGTGTGTGCGCGTGTGTGTGTGTGTGTATGTGTGTGTGCGTATGTGTGTGTGTGTGTGTGTGTGTGTGTGTGTGTGTGTGTGTGTGTGTGTGTGTGTGTGTATGAGACAGAGAGGGTGAGAGAAAGAGAGATAAGGAGAAGGAGAGAGAGAGAGAGGGGATGAGGGACCATGCAATACAAAGAGTGATCCATGCAATACAAGGACTGATACTTTGGATCGTTCCTCTGTTTACACAGACACTCAAGGACACACATATGATCTCATATGAACTCTCACACACATGAACACACACTGACAGATTCAGTAAACATTTTCGGACCTAAAAAAACCCTCGTTTTGGTCTCAAGAAGAAGCAGTTCTCCTTACTAGCATGTAGAGATCAGAGGCGGGTGTAGTAACCCAGGAATGCAGTGGCTCTGGACTGATTGTTGGGGTGGAAATTAAATGTATTAATTAGCCATGACGAGGACGCAAACCTGTAAAAAAAGCCCCAAAATGAACTCCCTCCGCAACTCCCTCTGCTGTGGTATTCACCTTGTGAGTTCATTTAAGATCAAACAAGTGAGATCAGGTCATACATAACAGCCTGGACAGCTTACAGCCTAAGGAATGCTAATTAGTTGGTTCAAACATTCTGTTTGCTGTATGGGCAAAATGTAGCTATACTGTGAACCGTCGATCTAGTGTAGCTCTTTGGCTACTGATGTGAGGCTTGTCAGAGAATTATAAAGGCCTTTATTAACGTATTTCTCAACACCAGGTCATTCGCTGTAATTACTGGGGTGTTCTATCTGTCAATAAGCAGCCAATTAAACTGTAATGTGGAGAGCCTTTTGTCTATGTGTGGTTAAACATAAGGCAAATGATGGTAAACCAAGCCAAATGGATAAAGAGAAAAAAGGTTCAGAGGCACTTAAAGGTATCTTCTGCAATTCTGGTGAAAGTTTGTAGATATTCAAGCTCAGCAACCAATGAAATTACACACCTCCTTTCTGTGCTTCTGCGGCTACGTGTTGATTGATTGGCAGAGCTGCTCTGTTTGTTTCCAATTTCATTTCATTTAGGGACCGCGAGGAGCAATTCACTAGATTTGACAGAAGTGTATTGGATAAGAATCATGTATCTTTAAAAGACAGTGGATCTTTGTTGGTCTTTGAGGGCTTATTGGCCAGTTTGAGACCATCCTGACTAGGTATGGGCAAACTAACTGGCTCTGTCAAATCCAGTGGCTACAGTGATTCATCAGTGAGACTTTCCTTGTGCACACAGTATAATATTACCAGCTGGAAAGCCCACAGGGATTCCATATGAGGCAGAAGTGAATGTGTGTGTGTGTGTGTGTGTGTGTGTGTGTGTGTGTGTGTGTGAGAGAGTGTGCACATGTTTGGATATTTAAGCGTGCTCCCGGGCAGACAGAGGAACCTTTCACGATTTTCCAGTGTTTATACATGCGGACACACCTATGCACACACACGCATACGCACACGCGTTCACACACGCGCGCACACACACACACACACACACACACACACACACACACACACACACACACACACACACACACACACACACACACACACACACGCACGCACACAAATGCAAACTCAGGCCTTTAAACACAGATCTGTGCACAAATCAGCAGCATTTAGGGTTTCAGGGTTCCCTCCCTAAACAACAGTCTAGATATGCACCATACATAAACAGTGAAGCTCACCTCCATTAAAAGCACCCCGGGCCCAGAGACCGCCATGCTTTCCTGCAGACGTACAAACAGCCTGTTGCCAGTGTGCTGACTATGCCACCTCATGACGGCACGTGTAAGGTCTTGCCGGTCCTGTGCCCACCGGGCACACTTTAGAATGGCTTCCCATGCCCGCTCGCCGATTCCTCCGCTGGGCAGAGTGCGTACAATCGCTCTGGTTCCGGTCCAGACGGACTTGCAGACCTGCTGGTTGTTTCTGTAGAACCTGCGGACCAGCAGGGTGGACCGCTCCTTCTTGCAGCGCGCCAGCTCTCCCTCTGACACCCACTCCCCGGCTGTGCCAGTCGCCGGGCATCCTCCGTCCACGCAGGTGGCACCGGGAAAGAGGGCACTGGCCGAGAGACGCAGGCCTTTCAGTTTCTTAGCGCTGTCACCTTGGGCACCACTGTCCCCATGTTGGTGCCTACTGGTGCTGCTGGCATACAGACCCTGAGAGGTGGGCATCTCACCTAATGACTGTGGGCTGGCCAGACAATCAAACACCCCCACACCTGCGTCACTGTCTCCAAACACTGTCACCTGGCTCGCCCACCTATTATTAGCAGATGGAGAGCCCGGTTCAGAGAGGCTCCTCAGACAGCTGACGGACGCAGTGTTGGTCCAGTGCTCTGGCTCAGGCTCGGGACACGACTCGACCCGCAGGTACCGATCTGGGCTCCCGCTGAGCTCCGGGGGTCCGGGTCTCGGCGGCCACAGCATCTCTGCGCTCCTCCTCTCAGCCTTGTTGGTGTTCGCGTCCGTGTCCATATCAGTGTGCACGTGTGCGCTCATGCGTGGGGTGTGTGTGCACGCATGCCTTTAGGATCTGTAGCGGGACTTCCCCTCTCTCCCTCTCTCTCTCTCTCTCCTCCTTCAGTGATGTGTGTGTGTATGTGTGTGTGTGAGGTGGAGGTGGGGGGTGTGTGGGGGGTGGGCAAACAGAAGCACTAATCCACCTCTTTTGTGCCCCTCTTGATCCTTTGCTAGGGCTGCAGAATTCCAGGGAAAGCCCCTGAGCCACTCCAGACAGACGGGATCAATGAATGGGAATACTGTGCAGCAGTGGCGACCGGTGACAGAGGAAAGGAGAGAAAGAAGCAGCGAAGAGAGAGAAAGAAGAGATGTGCACGGGGAATGTGTGTCAGTCTAACACGGGATGCTTGGGGGTGCGTGGGGCGGGGGTGTCTTTGCTGTTCTGAGGTGCAAAGGGAATGTGTGTCAGTGTAACATGGGGATGCTTGGGGGGGTGGGGGGTTGCTTTTGCTGTGCTTTTAAGTGCTGATGTCTCGATCGGTCCAGATGGCAAGTAATATGTCCTTGTTTCTGTCTCCTAGGCTGCTCAGCAGAAGCATGTATTTTGCAAGCAGATGTTTTCCATTGTGCTCTGATCCTCCTGAGGGGAAAAAGTGGGCGTCAAAAACAAAACAATTATTGCAACATAATGATTGCATTGCTACATGCAATAATCAATCAATTTCTCTGGCACCATCCCAAATAGATCTGATCTATTCCTTATCAACAGTAGCAAATAAACTGGAACTGGATGGTAGCTAACATAAACTGCAAGGGGTTAACCAAGAACAATGTTGTCATTGGTCAACAAGCGCCACACCTTCCCTCACAGGAAAGCGATTAGAATGATTGGAGCCAAATGTACAGGGTTCCCAATGCTGCACTGCTCCCAGACTCTGACACGCAGGACTTTCCCTACAGCCTGCAGCCAGAGCCCCCCGCTCCACTACAACAGACACACACACACGTCCATGTGGAGTAGAGCCCAGAGAATGACTGTCTGCAAACTGCTGGAATCCTCTTAGAATATAAATCTATGTGTATTCATGATTCATGTCTGGACACACGGCTACCTTTGTTGTTCACTTAGTCCAAAGACACACAGACAGACAGACAGACAGGCAGACAAACAAGTACACAAAGAATTGAGAACCACAGCCACTAACATAGGATTTGACACAGTTATTTTATAGCTGGAAATCCTCTATTAGCAGATCATATTTCCACAGCATGCTTGGTGACAAAACAGACAAAACAGAGTCTGCCAACAACATCTCAGTGTCAGGTCAGTTCATGTGCATGCAGATTAATCAATCACAGCTCTGATCTCTGCTCTGACAACTCAGAGGCTGTAAAGCAGAACTAAACGAGGCAACATTTTCTAAAAAACAAGACTACCTATTTTACATTTCTTCTGCTTTAAGACAGACATTTAGATGCAGAATGGAGCTGACAGACAAAGATTTACAGATTTACATGTACAGTATGTGATGTTTTTCTTTTTTATTTATTTATGAGGAATGCCACAGGCAAATGTAAGACCTCTCTCACCTTGCTGTTATTGCTGTGTCCTTCTGTCCACATCTTTAGTTAATGGGAATATGGGAAGAGAAGCAGTATCCCACGTCTGTGCCGTCCAGCACTCCTCACTGGACTCTGGAGGAGAGGGAACTGAGAGAAGGAGGGAGAGAGGGAGGGAGAAGGGGAGAGGGAGGGAGGGAGGGAGAGAGGGAGGGAGGGGGGGCAGGAGTGGGAAAAGGGAAGCACAAAGCTGATCTCAGAGGGCTGGGCTGCTTTTATCACGCCTGGCAGAACAAAGTCAAACCCTCAACATTAACAGGAACCTCTCTAACTTTTCAGTGGTCTCTCTTCCAGCTAAACAAATCTTAAACAACTCCCTTGCCTTTATCTCAAGGACTTCATACCCATGGGGGAAAAAAGAGTTCTGCTTGGTATAGAACAAGACTGGAGCACAGCAGTGACTGGTTGAAGCACAGCCCCAGTGTGCATTAGGGACTGAGACTGTCTGTTTCCATTCATCGACATTGCATACATGTACTCCCCTGCACATCTGCAGATCACACACAAACACACACACACACACACACACACATGTGCGGCAGAGATTCATCAGTCCTAATGACTCTGGGCATGAACGCCTCTCCACTCGCTTGGCTCTTCCCAGACATACACTCCCTTCTACTGGTGGGATTGGGGGGCTGAAAGCAGATGACACAAATGCAAAACAAAAAGAAAGAAACATAAAGAGAGGGAGAGACAGAGACAGAAAGGACAGAAAGAAAGAGAGAGAGAATAGAGAGAGAGAGACAGAGAGAAGAGAGAGTCGAGAGGAAATCTCATAATACAAGTGTACTTTGCCCTGTCAGGTACATGTCAATGAACTTCCTCAAACATCCTGTGGATGAGTGATCACCCTATGATACTTTCACCTCTGTTTAAAAATGTCATAGTCATGTCAAGACATCCAGGAAAAGGTATAATTTCGTCTGTCTGTCAAACAGTGTTTGCAGCTGACACATCTTTCCCCCGAATGTTTACAGTATTGACACTGCAAGGCCGTCTGCAGCGGGGTAAAAGCTCTAGGAATAGCCCATTGTATGGTAAACATGCAGTTAAAACAGGCAAAAACTGAGAAAAACCCTAGTCATTCTATCTGGATTATATCACTGAACTTTCCATCCAACAGGTTTTTATTGACATTCAGAGTCTTTAAAGAGGGGTGAAAAGGTTGCGTGGGACTCCTCCATGCATATATTTTTTCAAACACTGAGAAATTATTTGGTGGAATAAAAAGAGAGAGAGAGAGAAACCTCACTGGCATGTGTGGGCAAACACCACTCATATTTCATTTCGGTGGCGTGTCACCCGGCAGGACCCTGTTCTCTGGAAAGGGGGAGTGAGATGAATAACTGAATTCTCTCCACAGTCATCAATATGCCTTTAGGTTTCAAAAGGAACAATACAAGTCTGTGTTCACCTCAGTCTGTGCGTGCTTTCCTTTTGCCTCCTGCAGATGCCTACCTCTAGCACCGGAGGCCATGACTCATGGGACAGGCATATTAATTGGATAAAAAAAATTGGGGTGTCTTTTGTCTCTGAGGCCCCCAAAACCTGATGCAGCGATGAGTCAGAGGAAAAGATCTTGGGATGAGAAGAATGGATGAAAGAGAATTAAAAACATGGGATGGATAGATGGATGGATAAAGCATAGACTGCAAAAAAGGGGGCTACCCCCCTTTTCTCTCTCTTTCAGAGTCTGTGAACGCCGTGAACTTGGGTGACTCACCGTCTCCCCCAGAAAACCCCTCCCCCCCAAAACACGGGCTTATTATTACATTGCCCTAAAGTTTCACCCTGCCTCAGTACTTCATAAAACCCATTAATGAATGCAGGAGAGAGACGTACAGTGGTACCCCACGCTCATACCCCTGCTCTCTCACACAGAGAGCCAGAACCTATATTATTATCTTACTCTTCACTCCATCAATGAATGCTTTATCCTCTCTTTCCCCCTTTTTCTGACTTTCACTTTATCTTACTCACTTTCACCTTCTCCCAAATCCTGCCAAGCGAAGGTTGAGCAGCTCTCTCTCTCTCTCTCTCTCTCTCTCTCTCTCTCTCTCTCTCTCGCGCGCGCTGGCGTCTGCTGCCCTGCCCACTAATCAGTTCCATATGCTTCTTCTGCTTCAGTAACACTGTTGTGTTCCGTGCCCACTTTCCTACCAGAGCCGTTCCACTTCTGGGGATTCCTTCAGTTTCTCATGAAAAGCAGCGCCTGCAAAGTGGGCCCCTGTCACCGGCTATGACTTCTCAAAGCACACATTAACCTGGCCTAGAGACTTCTTCCAGCCAGAGAGAGAGACATGGACCAGAGAGGGGAGTAAAAAAAGGGGTGTGAGTGACAGAGAGGTGAGAGGAAAGTGTTTTGAAATTGCAGGACAAGTTAAACAAAAATAAAACAAACCAAGGAATTACTATATCATTTTGATATACCACAATAGCAAATGCTATGCTTTGAAATATTTATTGGTTTTATTATATATCTTTATTTCAAAGACAGAGCACTGGATCTTGGCAGTGTTTTTGTCTAGCATACGTCATATCTTGTTCTTATGAAAGTGGCTTTTTCGGAGAATATATCTAATGGTCTAACAGGAATTTCCTTTCAGCTGTATCCTTTCCCCCTTTGAGTTCCAAAACACACATACACACACACACAAACATGGAAGATCCGGATGTTTGTTGAGTTGATTCCAACTAATTACACATAAATAGACACATAATCTACACGACAAACAGGGAATAAATCAAATATTAAATGAAACTAATTTAGTTCGTTCCATTTCTTAAACTACTTAAATCAAAGGACATTATTTCCATCATTATGGAGAAAAGGAGGCCATAAACGCATCGAAAACACAGCTTTGTACTTACCCCTAAATCTATGCACGTGAGGCACAGTGCCGGTTTATGACCTTCTCCAGCGGCACGCCGACTCAGTGGGGACGTCCAATTTCCATTACTGAATGAACTCCCTGGTCAGTGCAGTAATGTGCACAATAGCGCATTGCACGAAGCAGATAAAAGCGCAGTTTACAGCTGGTGTGTCACACCATCGGAATGTGCGCGAGTAGATCCTGTGTCCACGGTCTGGACGAGCGCGACTGATTCCTGTGCGGGTGGCGGCCCGGAGAGTGCACAAGGTGGATTCTTACAGTTCCAGTGTTTTCCCTTCTTGGTAGTGGAACAATGGTGCAATTATGTTGTTTCGCTCCGGGGTTAAAAATATAGGCTTAGGGATTATCTAGCCTGGTGTTAAAATTCCATGCGAGTTGTTGTGAAAGTTTTTTTTACCTCTGACCTTTTGTGTTTGTAAACATTGCCTCCATGAGGGTTATAAACATACACTTATAGGCCTATAGAGGTCGAATTTGTGTTAATAAATGTTATTACAAACCACAGTCATGAATCAAGTTGAGATGCCTTATTGCAACCATGAATGTCTAAATAATCTCCTATTCGGGCTAATTCGTATGAGACTGTTGCATGTGCTTCAATGCTGCGCTGGCAGTAGCGCTCATGTGCACCACCACATCTCGGAAACGGTGCCCGGTGGAGCCTGCAGGACCGCTGCCAACGCGCGCAGAGCCCGGGCCAGCACACTGTTTTCCTGAAGATGTGTAATGGTTTTCCTACTCCCTTTTCTCTCTTTTCCCCTCCACTATGGGAGGGAAAACTCTGAAGCCATCCGTCAGGAATGCACGACTTCTCCAACCCACTTGCCTTTATCACTCCAAGCAGTGGGCATGAGGTAAACCGCGGACCTCACTATTAATGTTGGACAATCCAAGATTTCGCACCCTTCTATAAATTATGTAATTTGAGCCCATGCAACTTAATAACTATACACCTCTAGACGCCTTTGACCTTATTATGGACGTTCTGCTCGGGCGTAGGCTAGCCTGGCATGTCACAAATTTGGCCCTACAAGTCTCTTAACGCCGACAGGACGCATCCTACGGTCGGAATAGTTATGCATCTACAACCCCCACCCACGAACAGACACACAGAAGAAGGCTTCGTTAATCAAATCGAGTTGGCTATTAACATGACATCATGACCATGACATTTCTTATATTGCCAGAATGTTAAGCCAATTTAAGTTTTAAAGTTTTTTTTATGGATTTGATAATCTTCTCTTAAGTGTGGTTTACAGCGGTGGATTTATTGATTCCGTTCAGAAATACATGATTTAGGAATAACTATTGATCGCAAAATGAGCTTTCTGAATAGAAGACACAACACTGCCCTCTCGTGGACAATTTAAGAGGCTAACGCCAAATACAGCCTATTTTGTTTGATCATCTCGAGACACCGTAGAACGAACAGGCGAATCACAGGAAGTTAAGCATACCTAGATCGGTTGTGTGGTCTGTGATCTACGAAGGAATATTTACCAGTGGATTTTGAGTCGTTTGCTTAAGGTATTTATCGATAAGTATATAATAATACATTTAGTCTCTTCAAAAATATTTAGTTGTGGCCACAAATCCCAGGGTACCATGGGCTATCTCAGTAAGCACACAAAGCTATGTTTGCCACCGTGCAATGCTTGCAAGACGCATGCAATGCATAACATGATACAGCAAGCTAGCTGTCACCTTAGCTAAGTAACCTTAGCTAACTAAAGTAAACCTTAGACGACACTGTTGCTCAGCCGGTTCTTGTACTTTGCTTCAGACATTGCTTTTAAGAAAGCCTGATGTTGTAGTTTCCATGATTCACAGCCTGGCTCTCAGTGAAGTGAGCTGGCTGGCTAGTTAGCCAAGTCAGCCAATGAAGGTCAATTAACTGTTTGGGGGAGAGCATTTGTGGTAGTTCACCAATTAGATGGGTCGTTTTAGAGATAATCATATCTAGAACGTAAGTGTGAAACGGGTCGTTGTATGGTTACAAATAAAGCGTCAAAGTTTAAAACACGATAGTGTTTTGCCTAATGCAAAGTCAGCCCATTGTAACGGTAAATGTTACAAGGTGCAGACTAGCACTTGAAGACACTACCTTGACTAGCTAGTTACTTCTGCTTGGAAGACAACACCCCTTCACTTATGATGGTAGCATCATATAAAGACTTAGCTAGCTTTGAAAAGGGAATTACGGAGAAATTATATAATAATATAATCGACAGAAGCAGTATAGATTTTTCCATCTCATCATGAATGGCAGGTAAATTGTTTCACAATCAGAACTAGATTCAATTAAGTGATGAAAGGAAAAATACAGAACATATATTTGTGAAGGTAAGGAACTTTTAAAACGCCATGCATTAAATTACAGTGTACATCATTCAGGGTATTTTTTTTGTATGTAAAATGCTTAAACATATAGCAAGTGTTTTTTCCTAGATATAACAGTAAATTGGTTTTTCGTGATCTGCAGCAACGTGAAATGAAAGTGAATTCCAGCGTGTTTTACAAAATCAAGACATCACGAGAAATGCCAGCATAATTTTCCTATACACCAATACTTCCTATGTCAGAAAGTTAACAGAGAGTGTGGAGTGTACCACACCGTTTGCTGAGACTTGGTTAAGAAATCAGAACTTGAAATATTATCAGTGGAAATTGAATGCTGCTAGTTCAGAGGAAAAATAATATCCACTTTTCATGTTCATTGTGCTCTTTGTGGTCTTTTTCCTACAGTGTTGACCCAACAGTAGCAGAGTCACACGCCAAACCTCACCATGTTCCTCACCCTGGCACTGCTGAGGAAGGGCATCTCAGGCAAGCAGTGGATTGGAAAGTACCGGCGTCCACGGCCCGTCACCTGGCAGATGAAGCGCAACATGCTGAAGCAGCTGGACCGGGAGGCGGAGAACGAGTACTGGCTCAGTCGGTCCTACATGACCCGGGAGCAGGAGAGAGGCCATGCCACGGAGAGGCGCAAGCAGATGTGGGAAGACATCCGGGAGGTGCGCTTCGTCTCCAAGTTCCCTGAGCACAAGCACCTCGAGGACCACCTGGGCCACCTTAACACCACCAAGACTTGGTCCAGCTAGAGACACTCGTGCTCAGTGATCAAAGACTGCTGGTGGATGGTTTTAGGAGCGTATGGGGGGCGGGGGGTCGTATCATGGACACTGGGTTATCTATAGCAGATGTATGTGATTGGGGGTGGTGGTTGAAAATAAATGTGTTTCGTTATATTCTTTGTGTTTAATTCTATATATACGGTATATGAAAAATACAAATACGTCTTTCGGGCCCTGCGTCCTGTGGATGTATTTCTCGCTACATATTCTCTTCAAGTGCCCTGAAAACGGAATTGTCCGATGTGACTTCATGTGTTCCACGAGTAGTATTCTCAATCTTTTTAAGAGGACATGTCTTCTCTTGGACAGGTCTTCTCTTTGAGAAGTACGATGGAAGAAGATGGTAAATCTTTCCATTGAAGAGAGAATTTAAGAGGAGACAGTTGGTCTGTGAAAGCAGTATTTGCATTTGCATCTGCTGCATTTGCAAATTCTACTTTTAAACCTTTTGAAAGGATGATCCTTTTTCCTCATGTTTTGAAGTGGGCTTTTGAGAAACAAAGTGGCTATTGGTATGGATTCTGCAGCGTTAAGATTGAGATTGGCACTACTGCTATGGATCAGTATGAATATCCCTTCAATAGTTCGCACTCCCAGGTGTTCAAGTGTTTTGACGGCACAGTGAGCATAGCTGCCTTCCAAGCAGTTGACTCAGGTTTGATTCCTGAAATGGCCAAGTTAAATGAATTGACTATGATGAGCAACTTCAGTTAATTAATTTATGATGTCACAGAGTTAATGAGTAAACATACAGCCTGCACTGATCAAGCCGCATCATGGAGCCTGGCAACTGCCCAGGTAATAATAATAATAATGGATTTTATTTATGAATTAAGGTAAGCAGGGATTTCAATCATGCAAACTGATTTATGGTTGTATGTAGGTTCTGCCTAGGCAAGTGGACTACACTGTTGCAAGCATTTATAGCCTACTTATGCCTGGTGTGTCTGCGAAACGCCAGTTGGGAAAAATAAACAAAGCTGGTCTAGACAGCCCTTTAAGTGTGGTAGTAGACGGCCTTTAAGTGTGGTATTAAGGTAGTAGTAAAAGCAGAACATGTATGGGGTCCACTCGACTCTATCAAGAGGTTCCTGTAGTGTAGAGAGTCATAAAAATCCAACAAGGTCTTCCATATGTTAACAATTTGTTTCTAACTAACAAATACATAATACCTTTGACCTAATGGAAAAGGAAGGAATAGCACATTGCTCCCATTTTAAAAGGATCTGACATCTTGCAAGAAGTGTAGTGAAGGCTATGGCCACGGTTTTATTGGGAAAGAGAGCACGGGATTCCTTTGGCGTTAAGCCAAAGACTTGGTCAGGGTCCAACTGGATTCCAAACACCTCACTGAAAGCTTTAAAGATGCGTATCCAGGCGGTGGAGAGACTGGCACAGCCAGAACATGTGCTTTCAGTCTGCTTGCTGGCTTCTCTACATGGTGGTTAAATATTCGGATTGTTGGTATTTCCAGTTAGCTCTTAGTAGCAGTGGCTTTGTAACTAGTTTTTTTTACTCCTCTGTCACAGTGTGATCCCTTCTAATATTAATCAATCTGTCAGTGTGAGCCTTTTGAACAATATCCAGTCGGGTTCGCCAGCTCTCTGCTGACCGTTGCCCACGGGGTGGGATTTTTTTTGATGCTTTGAATTTGAATGTCATCCTTAAATCTGAGAAGAAAGAGCCACCTTTATTTTAAGCTGAAAGCACAGATAAATACTCTCTGTGTGAGTGGGAGGGGTAAATGAGGGGGTATCTGGATAAGAGTGGCAACACTGGGAGTGACTGTGTGGATGAGCTGATTTGCAGACTGATGGGCCGTGTAGGGATGTAATTAGGATCTGGCTCCACAATAATGCCCAGGTGACTGATTCAAGTCAAGTCAAGTCAAGTCTTTTATTGTCAGGTACACAGAACAACAGAGTTGGACTGGGCACTGAAATTCTTAGGACAGGACACCATACCACACTACCATAACATGACAAGACATAACATATAACATATAAACATATAAGTACTCCAACATGATATAACATAACTTAACAATAAGTACTGAATATTAGATAAAAAATATGAAAAGACATAGTAGTGACCTACTAGATAAACAATAAATATACAATATAAATACACATACTAAACATAAATACACATACTAAACAGATACTAAACAGATAAACATACCTACATGATATTTTTAGCTATACTGAACATATTTAAACATAATAACCTGGACACAGAGACAAAGACACTTCAAGTGTGTGGGTGGTGCAATATTGCAAATGTAGTGCAAACAGCAGTGAAGGAGTAAAGTGGCGAGTGTAAAGTGATGAGAGTGCATTATTGTTCATTATTGTTCATTAAGGAGTCTGATGGCCTTAGGGTACAACAGGTATCCACTCCCCCAACCCACAAAGCAGGGAAAGAGCTCGACCTCATCCTTGCTCGGAACTGCACCACGGAAAACCTAACTGTAACCCCTCTCCATCTCTCAGACCACTTCTTCATTCGCTTTGATGTTCGACTCATTGAGCAACCCTCTGTCCCTCCTCCTATGGTCTCGTTCCGGCGCAACCTCCGCACACTCTCCCCCACTCACTTTTCCTCCCTGGTTTCCTCTACTCTTCCACCTTTATCCACCTTCTCCTCACTAGGTGTCAATGACGCCACAGAATCTCTCTGCTCCACTCTAAGCTCATGCTTGGACAGTTTGTGTCCACTTTCTACCAGACCTGCGCGAGCTACCCAGTCTCATTCATGGCTGAGTGATACCCTCCGAACGCAGCGCTCCAATCTCAGAGCGGCTGAGAGAAAGTGGCACAAATCTGCAGCACAGGACGATCTTGCAAGCTACCAGACACTGCTGGCCTCCTTCTCAACCAGCATCACTGCTGCTAAGAAAACTTTTTTCAATGACAAAATCAACAGTGCAACTGATGCTCGGAAACTATTTTCCACCTTCAAAACTCTGCTCTACCCTCCTCCTCCTCCCCCAGCTACTAACCTCACAGCCGATAACTTTGCTTCCTTCTTCACAGAGAAAGTGGCAGCCATTGGGAAACAATTCGACCAACTGTCTTCCCCCCCTAAGGGCGCTACCATCAATAACTCATCTTTTCCCTCCTTCACCCCCCTCACTGAGAGTGAGGTCTCCAAAATCCTAGCAGGTAGCCGTCCAACTACATGCCCGCTGGACCCTATCCCATCCAACATCCTTCAAGCCATTTCCCCTGCCGTCCTACCGGCAATAACACAGGTGATTAATGCCTCTTTTAATTCTGCAACATTTCCTTCTTCATTCAAGGTGGCTCGGGTGACGCCGCTGCTCAAAAAGCCGTCTCTCGATCCCACTCAGGTGGAAAACTACCGACCGGTCTCACTTCTCACTCTCCTATCTAAAACACTTGAGAGGGCAGCCTCCAAACAGGTCACAGAGTTCCTGTCAACAAACAATCTCCTCGATCCAAACCAGTCTGGATTCAAAAGCGGTCACTCCACCGAAACAGCCCTGCTATCTGTGACAGAGGCTTTAAAAACAGCTAGAGCAGCAGCTCAATCCTCGGTTCTTGTCCTGCTTGACCTATCAGCTGCGTTTGATACAGTCAACCACCGCATTCTTCTGTCCATACTATCAAGTATGGGCATCTCAGGCAAGGCGCTCCTGGTTTGAATCGTACCTCTCTGGGCGCTCATTCAAGGTGTCATGGCAAGGTCATCTATCTGTACCCCACCACCTCACCACTGGGGTGCCCCAGGGGTCTGTAATGGGACCACTTCTCTTTGCCATCTACACCACCTCGCTGGGCCCCATCATCCGCTCGCATGGTTTTTCCTACCACTGTTATGCCGATGATACTCAACTGGTTCTGTCCTTCCCTCCTGAGGACAACACTGTCTCGGCACGGATCTCAGACTGTCTTGCTGATATATCCACATGGATGAAAAACCACCACCTTCAGCTGAACCTGGCCAAAACAGAACTGATGGTCTTCCCAGCCAAACAGTTCATCCACCACAACATCAACATCAAGACTGACTCTTTATCTCTGGCTCCATCCAAAACAGCAAGAAACCTCGGGGTCATTATTGACGACCAACTAACCTTCACAGCCCACATTGCCTCTGTCGCGAGGTCATGCCGCTTTGCGCTTTACAACATCCGCAAAATCAGGCCGTACCTAACCCAGTATGCCACCCAGCTCCTGGTGCAAACCTTGGTGGGTTCCCGCCTCGACTACTGCAACGCCCTCCTAACGGGCCTGCCGGCATGCGTGGTAAAACCACTACAGATGATCCAGAACGCAGCGGCGCGCCTGGTGTTCAACCAACCAAAGAGGGCACATGTCACCCCGCTACTCACTGAGCTCCACTGGCTGCCAGTAGCTGCTCGCATCAAATTCAAGTCACTTATGCTTGCCTACAAAGTGCTTACTGGGTCTGCTCCCACCTACCTAAATGCTCTTGTAAGGGCAAATGTCACACCCAGGACGCTGCGCTCATCCAGTGAGCGTCGTCTGGCACTGCCCCCAGTGCAAGCAAGGCAATCCAGACTATTCTCAGTTGTAGTTCCACGTTGGTGGAACGACCTGCCTAGCACTACCAGAGCAGGAGCGTCCCTCCCTACCTTTAAGAAACTCTTGAAGACCCAACTCTTCAAAGAGCACCTCTCTTCCTAAACTGGCACCTTGGCTCAACCTGCACTTAAGCAGCAACAGGCCCGCACTTCTTTTTTTTATTCTTTCTATGTCGTTTTATAAGCAATATTTATGGTTACACCAGGTTTTTTAATGCTCTTAGCTTGATTGTTCTCCCTTGTACGTCGCTTTGGACAAAAGCGTCTGCTAAATGACTAAATGTAAATGTAAATGTAGGGTAGAAACTGTTCTCCAGTCTGCGGGTGCGAGACCGGATACTTCGGAACCTTCTACCAGAAGGCAACAGGGTGAACAGTCTGAAGGATGGGTGGTGACAGTCTTTTAGGATCCTGCCAGCTCTTCTGAGGCATCTTGTGAGGTAGATGTCCTGAAGGGAAGGGAGTTTCCTGCCGATGATAGACTCAGCGGATCTGACCACACTGCGTAGGGCCTTACGGTCCATGGCTGTGCAGCTCCCAAACCACACTGAGATGCTACCAGTCAAGATGCTTTCTATAGTGCATCTATAGAAGTTGGTGAGGATGTCTGGGTTCATGCCAAACTTCCTGAGTCGCCTCAGGAAGAAGAGGCGTTTCCGGGCAGCTTTGACCACCTTGTCTGTGTGGGCAGACCAGGTGAGATCATTGCTGATGTTGACCCCTAGGAACTTGATTCAGTTGATGTGGCTGCTTTCTTTTGTATCCTCAGGCCACCTTTTGACAGGGCTGTGTATTCAGGTATGCCCTTATCTGACTGCTACTCTACTAAGCCGAATGTCAATTACCATCCTCTTGATTATAGGGTGAATAAGGCAGCTGAGGTTGATGAACAGTCCCTGGAGAATGAAGGAAGGACACTAAGCTGTTTTACAAGCAATACTTTGAATGCTGGCTCTCTCCATTTGTATCTGCTATAAATCCTGTTTATTTCATGCATAGGCTATACCTTCTTTTATGTTTCATGGAATCGTGTGTGTATCACTTATGTGTCATGTATGCTTATATGTTTTATCCTCTGAGACGTGTATGAATCCATCTGCTTGATCCGGAATCTCTCTTCTTCTTTCCTGCCTTCCTTTCTGCCCTCTCAGCCGTGGGCAGCCGTGGCCTACTGGTTGGGGTTTCAGGCCGAAACCGTAGGGTGGTCGGTTCGATCCCCGACCAGTAGGAAAAATGTGGGTGGGCTAAGTGGTAGACCACTGCTCTCCCATGCCCACATCCACGGCTGAAGTGCCCTTGAGCAAGGCACCTAACCCGATCACTGCTCCCCGGGCGCCGCCAATGGCAGCTCACTGCTCCGGGTTAGTGTGTAACCTCACTTCACTGTGTGTGTGTGTCACTTCCCTGGATGGGTTTAATGCAGAGGTTAATTTCAAAGTGTGTGTGTTTACACCACCTCTGCCATAGAGAGGACTTTCACTTTCACTCTCCCTTTTTTGTCTCTATCTCTCTACCTTGCTGGCGTCCCCCAAACAAATGAGTCCCCCCTTTGTGCTAAGGTTTTGCCCAAGGTTTGTTCCAGTAAAATGGGAAGTCGCCCCAGTTGTAGGGAGTATGCCTCTGTATAAGTGTGAAAGAAGATCAGAGACCTGTGGACATGCAGGTCCCATGCAGATCCCATACGTGACAACACTGAGCCCAGAGTTGATCCTCAGCCTCATGGCGTCAGCAAAGATGATATGACACTGCTTATGGAAGATAGCAACCAACAACAGCCACAATATTCTCAGCCTGAGGGCATGATTCATGCCGAGTGTCTTCCACACGATGACAGCTGTGGTGACATGCTCCAACCACAGTTTCAGTCCACTCTCTCCCTCTCGCCTGCATCTCGCTCTCATGGGTTTCTCAGAAACAAATGGAGGAACTGGTGCTTGTAGGAACCAAGCTCTCTCTCTCTCTCTCTCTCTCTCTCTCTCTCTCTCTCTCTCTCTCAATCGCTGCCAGGCCTCCGGTTTCACCCAAGAAGCGCCGCTGAAGCCTTCATGGCTGTCGCCTGAGCCACAAGGTCTTGTTGGCTGCCGCCTGAACCGCAAGGTCTGGCAGAACTTGGTGCTAGAGCTTCGACCAAATAAGAAGTGACAGCCTGGTTGTGAGGCGAGCTCAGTCTGGGAAAACAAAAGGTAAATAAACTGGACAACATATTTATCTATTTATATCCATCATGCATGTAGGGTTTTTTTCAATACCCTTGCTCGGGTTCATTGTGTCTCCAATTTGCTTTGGAGACCCATCACTTCCTAAAAAATTCAAGACAAAAAAAAGACATTTTTGTGGACAAACTTTCACAGGCTCTGCTCAAACTCTCACATTTATCTCTCCATAGCGACTTTCTCGCTAATCCAACAGTGGTTTCCATACTATTCAGATCTGTTCCTTCAGTTAGCAATGGTAAGCTATTTCTCTGCCTCCTTTAGTGATAATGGGTCCTGGCAGTTCTTCTCTGCTTTTTTTGTTTGTTGTTGTTTGGATAAAAATATTAAGATTCACTATTCACCAGATGTTAATGAAGAAACATGTGCCAGGTTAGCAGACAGACACTACAGAACCGGCTCTGGCAATGCACTCTCAGGTGCACACAGAGTTGAGAACTGGAACTGAATATAGTGCATGCCTATATACAAAAAAACTTGACTAAGTGACTAAAACAAATTAAATCGCACTAATCCACTAACGATTTGATTAAACATAGACTAAAGCAAAGTTCCTGCCCTAGCCTCATCTATGAAACTTTACCTCTGAAGAAACATTGAAACTTTCCTGGGCTCTGATATGCAAACTTACCATAAAACTAATGGACTGCCAAGGACAGTCAAAATATCTGTCAAGGGCAGTCTTGCATTTGAAGATGAAGGTCTGTGGTTAATGTTTCGCAGTCAATCAGTATTACTGTGTTTAGATTTACAGATAGATTTAGAGATTTTGTTGTATTTTGTTTGTCTATATCGGTAACCTGCTGCTGTTAATGTGCATCTTGACGCACTGCATTCTTTTTCATTTTGGGGAAGCTACAGTTAGCACTGTGTATTTACGCTTTTTGGAGACATATATACTTTATATTTCATGTGTAAAATGTCTGTTCGCGGAATAGCGATCAACACATACAATCAACTGATCCAGTCCAACTTGTCATTGTTCTTCAAATCATTAGTAAACAGCAATAACTTAATTCCTTTCTGTGGCTGTGTCTGATCAACACACACCATTAGGCCTGCTTCTGTCACAGCCATAGAATCACCACACAACTCCACTCCCAAACATGCAATCGTTTTCAACCAGAGTCAGCACACTTATTTGTAAGGCAAGCTCAGAAGGTGAATAAGAATAACTAAGGAACAGTTTAAATGGACCACCTTTATTCAGAAGGCATATGTGGTTGGCGCTGGTGAATCAGCTGAGCCGCAACTAATGAGCGAGGCATTGGGAAGACTACAGTGGCAGTCTGAAATAACTCTTTACACTTTTTTTCACTCCATCTCTCTCTGCCAAAATATAACATAGCCTAAGAGATGTTTTCCATTTCATTTATTGGTTGTGCATATTGTGTTGTTTTGTTTGATGAACTTTAATGTATTGTGAACGCAATGCACTTAAATACAGTTTTGTACCAGGTTCTGCTTTCTTTTGACTGACTGAACTGATGTCCACTTAGGCCTACATTACTTTTCTAGCAGTTAGATTACATTAATTCTAGGGTGAGTTAGTCCTTATACCATCATGCTAAAATTGACAGCAAATCCACATTTTAAAGCTGAAAAAAATATATATATGTATTCCTGTCACCTTTTTCTCCCACGATGAATTTTCAACCCTGCCTTGCGGTAACCTGGGGCCAATGGAGGCTTTGGACGGGGGTCAAAAATGGCAGTTCCATGATTCAGCATCAGATGGCGCTGAAGCTTTGAGGATAGCGAAAACAGGCCAAAGTTGGGTACCAGTCAGATGCGCTGGTCCGAAGATGCGAGGCAGCTGTGATGCAAAGGGGGGCGCGCATTTCTGCAAAATTCACCCAGTGCGCGTAATCGAAAGAGGAGATGGGAGAGGAGGGGGAGCTGCTCCTGACTGTGTTCCTAGGATAGTGTGAGGAGGAAAGCCCCCAGTCCAAATCTCGGTAGGAGAAGAGAGCAGCATGAAGACAGCAGAGGTATTCGACACATCGGAGACGTCGGTTTGCGGATAACGTTTGGTTTACGGCCACCGCTCGCAACCTGCGGGACGACTGCATGAGCCGCCGTGATGGCAGGCGGCCGGAGAGGACTAGTAGCCCCTCAGAATACTTTTCTAGAGAATATTGTCAGACGATCGAACGGTAAGGCGCACATACCATTTGAACATTGTGTTTACTCTTTATCCACCCAAAAATGCAAACGGCAATCAAGTCTCTCTGACTGTACTCCAAATACAAACTTTTTGGAATATTCACACGCACATTCGTATGGTTGTGTGTGTGTGTGTGTGTGTGTGTGTGTGTGTGTGTTTATCAGGAGTCAAGCCAAGGCTGCCTTTAGGCTACTTTAACCATTAACAGAGTAGATATACACGCGTGCTCTTCTCTTTTCCGGATGGATTGAATCGTTTGATTGTCAGGAACAGTCCAACATTTTTTTTTATGATGTTCACCATCACAAAACCCAATCCATGTAGAGAATATTCTGATAAAAAAACACCTGTGAGTGACAATGGACTATAGGCTTTAGATTTAATAAAGGCTCGTACACATTATTACGCTTAGCCTTCTCTAGGAAGGTAATCTTCACTGTAGAAGTTACATTCACATTTCTAATACAGCTAGGTGTTATAGAATGTAGCAATACATTCAGTTCGGTCGGCACAAATTTATATTATTTATGACAGCTTCACAGAATAATGAAACGCGCACTAACAAGCTAATTAGATATTTTCTAAAAACCAATCAGCCAAATCCCTTCCTAATAAACACTGGTCCACATCTAATTTAGGCTTATGTCTCCTATGTTGTAGGCTGTTATGTTGTCTGAAAAGCGGTTAGGCTGCACGTCGTCTTTGATAGCTTCAGGGTGTTTCTCCTGAAATGTTTTTTTGGCGCACCAAACTGCGTTAATGTCTCCGGCTGTAACGCGGAGGGCAGTGGCTCAGTATATATTGCACGGTTGTGTTTGATATTTTTCAATTAAGACATACCGTGGACAAAACTTTGTTATAGCCTAATTTCATTTCAACTTAATAAACTTTGTAGGTTAATGACTCTATTAATTTGAAAAAGGCTACACTACATTACATCAATTGATGACTTTCATTTTCTGTTTTAAACAAATTCAGTGTTCCACTCAGCTCATGTTTTTTAAATGTAGAGCTTTGTATGGATAAAGGGAAGGACTTCCTTACGAGGCCTGAATATATCACAGAGTTCTACAGAAGATCTCCTTCTGGCCTGACAAACTGTCCCTGCATATTTCAGTTTTTTGTACATAACACGATTTTAAACTACCCTCGAATGTAGATTGTGTCTTGACGCCTGCGCGCTGCGAATCTAAACCAGTGTACAGATAATTACATTGCGCAATCGAAAGTGGCTTTCGGGGCACTGGGAGGACCAAGGTGGCTCATATTATTTCAAAGAAAGGGGTACATCTTAAATCACCTATCTCGCTCGCTCTCTCTCTCTCTCTCTCTCTCTCTCTCTCTCTCTCTCTCTTGCCATGCCATGCGCACTCTCTCTCTCTCTGCCATGCTCTCGAAGGCACTTCGCGCACTCTCTCTCTCTCCCTGTTTCGCCGTTTTTTGTTGTTGTTTTTGGCCTCCCTCTATTCCAGTGATCATCAGTCAGTCTTTGTTAGAATAGTAGCCTGGCAATAATGATGTGGCGATTGTAATGCTGCTTGAGCGACGTTTCTATGTAATGATAGGACATTTGTCAAAATCATTTAATAATCATTCGGGTATAGGTGATAGGCCAGTAAAAAAAAACAACAACATAATGTCCTTAAACAATTATCAAGTTAAATAGACGATACAAATTATTTCAGTTGTGCAGAATATCTGTGTCAGGGGTCTGTTTTACAGTGTCTGTAATGCTTTAACAATTTTTCTTCTTAACTTTTCAGTTTGGACATTATCACATAGACAGACAGGTATACCCTTACTGTGAAGTCCCCCTTTCTAAAATATCTTTTGAACATGACTCTCTATCTCTCTCTCTCTGTCTCTCTCTCTCTACTTTAAGCATAGCCTGTTCTATACCAATTTCTGTTAATTTACAAATTGTACCCATCAATAATTTCAACATAATGTATTTTTTCCTTTTCCTTTTTCTCTAACATTATTTGCCTATTAACACATTTTTAAGTTTACCGTAGTGTTAATTCACAATTAACACTAGAGGAAAATAGTTACATATACCCTGTAGGACAGTCACACTACATTTGCGCTAAGCTATAAGGCTCTATTAACATTGTAAAATAACAAATGTTGGCATGGAACACCCTTCCTTCCATAGTGGTTGCTGTGTTTGTGTGGGTAGTTACAATGGTCATCTCCATGTAGAGTGCTAGCCGTGCCGTACTCTGTGTATTTCTGTCTGGTTGCTGACTCTTCAACAACGCAAACATCTCCTTTGTGGTTCACTTAAGTTGGGGACCAGCACTTTTGACCGGTCCCAATCTCTGTGAACAGGGGACATGTTTTATATTTTGTTTGTTTATTTTTTTCAGGAGTCCATTGTCCACTGGTCATTGCTGGTGTCTTGCCACACAGAAATGTTTACAGAGGATTAGGGAGACCTCAATGGAACCTTAAGGGTTAAATGCTGAAGTTATTATAAAGTGCAAATGATGGAGTTGGCAGCGCTGGACCTTTAGTGATGAGTGGTTTAGAATTTACAGTGTCAGGGGACTGTTTAAATCCCATATGCACACAGTCTGGATAGAGCTCTAGACATACAGTATACTCACGGGTAAATAACAAAGGCTAGTTTAAATGGCGTGTGCTTGAGCACTTACACTACTTATCCAGCCTCTACCACTTCAGTGTGTGTGTGTGTGTGTGTGTGTGTACATGTATGTGTGTTGTGGCCTAACCCCGATCTCAAAAGGATCTTAAACATGCAAGGCCACACAGCCAGCGGAAAGTGTGTGTGTGTGTGTGTGTGTGTGTGTGTGTGTGTGTGTGTGTGTGTGTGTGTGTGTGTGTGTGTGTGTGTGTGTGTGTGTGTGTGTGTGTGTGTGTGTGTGTGTGTGTGTGTGTGTGTGTGTGTGTGTGTGTGTGGGAAAGAAAGAGAGAGAGAAGGAGGCAGGATTGACGGAAACAGTCAGAGAGATTGAAACAGAGAGACTGAAAAACCCAAACTGGTTGAGCATCAACAACCGACCTTTTCCCATACACATTTCACATAAACCTTGTTTGTGGCAGAACACATAACTTAGTTACACAAGTAAGCTTGTATATGTATATTTGGCAGTAAAAACGTGAGTGACAATCTAACACATTTAATAAACATTACAGTGTCACCCCACTCCTCATTCTCTCTCTCTTACACACACACACACACACACACTCACTCACTCCCTGACTCTCTCAATCTTGTATGCATACATGCACACACACTCTCACTAAAAAACACAGAGCACTGATTGAAGGATGAATCTGGCATGCTCCGTCTGTAAGATCTAAATCCACAATCCGTGAAGACACCAAAAGCTGTGTGTGTGTGTGTGTGTGTGTATGTTGCATATGAGTGCGCAAAGCCTTTAACTCAGTTCTCCTGTGTACGGTTGAATTTTTGCTGGATTATTTCTTGTCGGTGCGAAGGGCCCAATGTCAACCATTTGTGCTGGTGATTACAGGCAACTAATCCATGCCATATTGAATCACTTGTTGTCTAATTTTACAATGAGCTTGCTTTTCTAAAAGCTGCGCTTCCCAGAGAGAGCTCCATATGCTAACGCAGCAACTCAGAAGTGCTATTGTCAGCTCTGCCGCTCAATAGTCCACTGGACTGGCCTGCAGCAAACTTGTAGAATACCAGAGCATAAGTATGCTAAGCAGGGGTAGCTACACAGCACCAAGGATTACAGATCTTAGATCCCTTCCATGTCATAACTCCTCATGTCTTAAACAGGCATAAGTAACAGAAGACAGAAAGGAAAAAGATATGGTGGCATATAAAGCTAGCTCTTCAGTTCAGCAGAATACAGGTGGACTGTATTCATGCATTGTTTCCATAACATACAAATTACTTTCTGTCTATCTGGAACCTTCCGCTCCAGTTCCAAACATGACACTCTGTACTGCAGAGAAGTCTCCCCCGTTTGACTGGGGGGCAGGGTCAGACTGACAGAGGGGGGTTTGTCTGTGCAATGGAGGCGTGGCCTGTGCGATGGTGGCAGAGTTGTTTGCCGAGGGGAAGCGGTGGGGGGGCGCTCACTGTCACCGTGTGACATCAGCATCTCAGAGCAAGCGTCTCTGCCACAGGAAGTGATGTATACACGGCCAACAGGCTCGGCTCGTAGCTTTGGGACCTAAGGATGCTGCCGGTTCAGGCTAGTGGAGTCAAGGGGCTGCTTCTCTTTTCTTACGCTTTAACCCTTAGTGGCTTTCATCGTGCCCTAACCTGAACAGCTCTCCCACCCTTTCCCAATGATATTTACAGTTAAGTGGCATTTGACTGTCCTTCTCTTCTCTTCTCTTCTCTTCTCTTCTCTTCTCTTCTCTTCTCTTCTCTTCTATTCTCTTTTCTTCTCTTCTCTTCTCTTCTCCTCTTTTTTCTTCTCTTCTCTTCTCTTCTGTCCACTTCTCTTCTCTTCTCCTCTCTCATTTCCATTTCTCTCCTGTCCACTTTTCTTCTCTTCTCCTCTCTCATGTCCACTTCTCTCCTCACCTCCTGTTTTTCTTCTCCACTGTGTTCTCCTCTCTCCACTCTTCTGCTCCCTCCTTTGCACCTCTTCTTTGCGACAGACACCAACTTCGTCTTGGGCAATGCTCAGATTGTGGACTGGCCCATCGTGTACAGCAACGATGGTTTCTGCAAGCTGTCTGGCTACCACCGGGCCGAGGTCATGCAGAAGAGCAGCACCTGCAGGTAACAAGCCTCATCCCCTGCATCTTCCCACCTCCACTCCTCCACTCCTCCACTCCTCCACTCCTCCACTCCTCCACTCCTCCACTCCTTCCCACCTCCACTCCTTCCCACCTCCACTCCTCCACTCCTTCCCACCTCCACTCCTTCCCACCTCCACTCCTCCACTCCTCCACTCCTCCACTCCTCCACTCCTTCCCACCTCCACTCCTTCCCACCTCCACTCCTCCACTCCTCCACTCCTCCACTCCTTCCCACCTCCACTCCTTCCCACCTCCACTCCTCCACTCCTCCCCTCCTCCACTCCTTCCCACCTCCACTCCTTCCCACCTCCACTCCTCCACTCCTTCCCACCTCCACTCCTTCCCACCTCCACTCCTTCCCACCTCCACTCCTTCCCACCTCCACTCCTCCACTCCTCCACTCCTCCACTCCTTCCCACCTCCACTCCTTCCCACCTCCACTCCTCCACTCCTTCCCACCTCCACTCCTCCACTCCTCCCCACCTCCACTCCTTCCCACCTCCACTCCTCCACTCCTTCCCACCTCCACTCCTTCCCACCTCCACTCCTTCCCAGCTCCACTCCTCCACTCCTCCACTCCTCCTCTCCACCCCACATCCACTCCTCCACTCCT
>NC_137910.1:19459609-19477109 GCF_963457725.1 Sprattus sprattus | reverse complement strand
GTGTGTGTGTGTGTGTGTTTGTAGCTCTGTGTGTGTGTGTGTGTCTGTTTGTGTGTGCAGCTCTTTATGTGTCCAGCTCTGTGTGTGTGTGTGTTTGTGGCTCTGTGTGTGTGTGTAGCTCGGTGTGTGTCTGTGTGTGTGGCTCTCTGTGTTTATTTGTTTATTTAGAAGGATCCCCATTAGCTCTACCCTAAGACAGAGCTACTTTTCGTGGGGTCCACATTTAAGACTTACATACAAATATCAAAACATTTAAAACATATATTACAATACCAATACCTAACATTTAAAACATACATTACAATACCAATATCTAACATTTAAAACATACATTACAATACCAATATCTAACATTTGAACCATACATTACGATACCAATATCAAAATTTTAAATACACAAAATAATGATCATACAATTTTAAATACAAGTGTCACAAGTATGCTGTACCCAAGTGTTTCATTATTGGCTTTTTGAACAAACATTTACGTGTCACATTCATGATTTCTGTTGGTAGTAGGTTCCAAGACTTCATGGCTCTGTATCCCACAGTGCGTTTAAGGAAATTAGTCTTAGCTCTGGGGAGAGAAAACCTACCTTCTATTGCTCGTCTAGTGGCATAGTTATGTGAGGCTATATTTGTATTGAGTTGCCTATACTGACATGCTGGTGTTTTAGACTGCAATGTTGACAAAAGAAGTGCAGCAGCCATCCTGTCTTCAACTTTAAGCCAGTTGAGACTGGCATGCAAACTAAAGCAAAGCGTGTAGCCTTGTTCTGCACTAGCTGAAGTCTATTCAGGTCTTTCTTGGTGGCATTTGCCCATACTGTCTGGCAATAATCCAGCTGTGAAGTGGAGAGAGAAACAGAGAGCGAGAGAGCTGTAGCTCGGTGTGTGTGCAGCTCTTTGTGTGTACTTCTGTGTGTGTGTGTAGCCTGGTGTGTCAGTACTGGGTTTTGGCTAGCCTTTGATCTCCATGCTATCACAGCCCCTCCACCTGAGAGGCAAAGCCAAGCCGAGCGCTGCAGTCCTCACAGGTGGGAAGATGCAGTGTTCACTCTTTCTCTCTCCCTCGCACACTCTCCCTCTCTTTGTCTCTTTCACCCTCCCACTCTCCCTCTTTTAGACTCTCTCCTTCACTCTCTTTCTCCCCATTTTAGACTCTCTCTTTTTCACTCTCTCTCTCTCCCTCTTTTAAAAACTCACTGTCACTCTCTCTCTTTCACTCTATCTCTCTCCCTCTTTTATATTCTCTCTTTTTCACTGTCACTCTCTCTCTCTCTCTCTGTTTCTTTCTCTCTCTCTCTCTCTCTCTCTCTCTCTCTCTCTCTCTTTCCTTTGAGATAAGCTGCCAGCCTGCCATCTCTTTGCAGTGATGTAGTGGTGTTCAGTGAGCCTGTAGATGTGTGGGGTTAATCACTCCTTTTGCCCCTATGGGGGTTGCTTTTCTAAGGGGGTTAGATAGTGCTTCTTAAGTTGATGAGACATGGGGCAACCTTTTTCATCAATCTCATGACCAGCGATTCCTTTTGAATGCTTTGTTGCTCAGTATCAATGGGAATGGGTTTCAAATAACATCACTCAGAAACATTGCTCAAAAAGTTGTGAGGTGTGTGTGTGTGTGTGTGTGTGTGTGTGTGTGTGTGTGTGTGTGTGTGTGTGTGTGTGTGTGTGTGTGTGTGTGTGTGTGTGTGTGTGTGTGTGTGTGTGAAGGAGGGGGGTCTCAATAACTGTATCTCAGCCTTAACACTAAGCTGAGGTGAACTGAAACTTAGTAAGAGGAGTAGTAGTCTGTCCCTTAACTCCACCCTGAGTTAAGGGACAGAGATTCCAGGAAGTAAAGGATGGAAGGAAGAGACGGAGGCGTAGGAAAAGAAGGAGGAGGAGGATTATTCAGGGTTTTCTTCTCTGCCGCACATGTCTTCAGAAGCTCACAAGTGTTCTATGCCATCGCTTTTCAAGACTTCTGGTTTAATTGTGTGCGTGGGGATCCAGGGCCCCGTTTAAATGAGCTCTCTGAGGAGGAGCTAGTGGAAACCCAGTGTACTCTCCTCAGAAGCCTCCGCCAAGCCAGTGGCCACAGTGCAGTGCCGGGCTCTCTGAGGGAGATGCTAACAGCTTTAGCCTCTCATTCAGCTGCTGCACTGGATCAAATAACCCCCTTGGGAGGAGTCAGAGTTAGCACTGCTAACTGGCCAGAAAGGGCTTGATTCAATTATGAGCTCTCAGCAGAAATCAGTGCTGCTAATCAATCTGAACGGATTGTTGTTTTTTGACACCGCTAATTTGTTTCCAGGTTCCTGGCGCTGTATTAATGCTGTGCTCAGTTAATGTCATTAATGGATGCACACCAAAGAGTCACCTGGTTGCTTGAAAAACTCTTAGTGAACGCCTCAGCTGGGCTAAATGTGCCTAAAGAAAAGCATATGATACAATCCAGGCTTTGTGATGCTAGCTCAAATTGTATTGAATTAGTGCATAATTCTGTAACACTCTTGTGTCATATGCTTATGTTATATACTCTTATGAGATGGAAAGAACACAGAAATGAGATTACGGTACATTTATTCAGCCTGCTAAAATCGACCAGCTAGTTATTTTCCCCCAAGAAAGTCCCCAGCTGGTAGCTATCATATAGATATAGATCACCCAACGGGGTCAAACGTCAGGACTATCACTGACATCATTATTTACTGTTGTTATGTTGCCATTGATCTGACCATTACTGTACAAGGACACACAGGGGAGCACATGCACTCACAAGCACAAAGAAGCAGGTACCGAGTGGGCGAAACAGGCCCAGCCAGAGAAAGGCAGGACCAATGATTTAGCCTTAAGTGGGAGATTCTGGATTTCAGTGTTTCAGCAAGACACCATCTTTTTTTTCTGTCTGTAGAAAAGGGAAACAGCAGTATCTGGTCACGCTTAAGGTTTCTGTCTAAAGTCCATGAATAGATTATTCCTGTGCTGGGCTGCTGAGAGCGATTTGAAAAAGACAAAGCAGGAAAGTGCTGAGGATAGTATACAGCCAGATAAATCCCACTATCCCACACCCCCACACAAGCCAATAACCAGGCTACCACACAGCAGATCCACATTAGCTCACTAGCATGTGGGTCTGTGGGTCTGTGCCAGCCGTCTGGGCAGCGTCCTCTGGGGTTTAGGACTTGTGTAATTATTCAGTCAGACAATTGTTTTCATTTTTGTGGTTGAACTTTATATTGTTAGTGTTCCTAATGCATATATTCAATCAATTATATTTGATCATAAATCAATTTGCTATTGTGATCGTTTATATATGATATTCAGGTCCTTGACCTTCTATCAGGGCTCGAGACCGAAACAGAATCATTTACTTAAAAAGCTGTTATGATAAAGAGTGGATCACATGAGTATAAATATGAATAATAATAGAATTGTTGTGACCAATGTCCTGGTAGTTAATTACTTATTTGAGCACACATAGGAAATGTAGAGGGTTTTTATCAAGATTATGGCTCTTGCATGTAGATGTCCCTCTCTAATCTGTCTCTCTCTCTCTCTCTTTCTCTCTCTCTTTCTCTCTCTCTCTCTCTCTCCCTCCCTGCAAGACACCAACACTCCAAACACACACTCTGACATAGACACAAACTAATTTCTCTTTTGTACTCCTTCTGACTTTCAATACCTTCTGGGTCTGTCTTTGTGTGTGAATTTGTATTTGTGTGTGTTTATGTGTGTGTTTGTGTGTGTGTGTGTGTGTGTGTGTGTGTGTGTGTGTGTGTGTGTGTGTGTGTGTGTGTGTGTGTGTGTCTGTGTGTGTGTGTGTGTGTGTGTGTGTGTGTGTGTGAATGAATCATTTGTGTGTGGTGGTTGAATGTGATACGTATAGATTGGTCTGCGATCGATAGTCAGCATCGCAGCCAGCTGGTTTAAGCTGAGACAGAGCTCGTCTAAAGTTTCCATCACAATCAATCTCTGGAAGCCTAATGACTTAAGCAAAGCTGCCTGCTTGCATTTTACGGACCCCCAGATCAATGCCAGGGGGAGTAAATTCGGCTGTGAAAAATGCCAGTATAGCTCTGGTGTGCGTATGCCAGTCAGCAGATCGAGAGAGAGGCGAAAGGTAGTTCAGAGGTGATGGCATTTGTCCAACTTACCAGTAACCACATTGTAACATAAAGTAAAAATGCATACAGTACATGGACTTTTGTGCGCACATACACTAAAACACACAAGCACACACACACACACACACACACACACACACACACACACACACACACACACACACACACACACACACACACACACACACACACACACACACACACACACACACACACTGAATATTAACTTCACAACTGAATTTTAATTTCACGCTTGATTCACAACCTCAGTGAAACCTCTGAACAAGCAGGGTGTTTCTGACAGGATTTGGAATGGAAACTATCCATGGGGATGATCATAGACTCATCTAGTAAATAATTCAGAGATGTGTATGAGACCATAGAAGGTCATTTTCCATTCCTTTCTCTATCATCTGTCTTTTCTCTTTTATCATATATTTATTTATTCATTTTACATCAAATACTTCTCATACTGTACACAAATGGGAATACTACAATGTCACACATCATTTCAGACATATATACCACACACTCGCACAAACAGACTTGAACACACACACACACTCACACACACACACACACACACACACACAAACACACTAACATGCACGCATTCACTCACACGCAATCACCGACAGCACACACTCACACAAACACACACACTAACTCACAAACACAATCACTACACACGCACTAACACACAGACAAACAAGCATGCACACAAACACAAACACCCACACAGCTTTCATGCCGCCCCTGGGCATATGGCTTTCAGCAGAGTTGTCAGCACTAATTTCTTTTGATTAGGTCCATGGCTCTATCAGGCCCGAGCACAGGCAGCTCAGCTGGCTTTGAACCCAGCCCAGCAGAGTAGGACAGGCCAGAGTAGTGTGTGTGTGTGTGTGTGTGTGTGTGTGTGTGTGTGTGTGTGTGTGTGTGTGTGTGTGTGTGTGTGTGTGTGTGTGTGTGTGTGTGTGTGTGTGTGTGTGTGTGTGTGTGTGTGTGTGTGTGTGTGTGTGTGTGTGTGTGTGAGAGAGAGAGTGAGTGTGTGTGTGAGTGTGTGTGTGTGTGTGTGTGTGTTGCATCAGGTGCTCTGCGGCTCTGGCACATGGCTCAATAATCACAGATCTGGGGTTTGGGGGGCTTGTGGCTGCACCTGTGATGGTAAAAATGGAAAAGGAGAATTACTCAGTGGAGGGCTGGTGGTTGTTCACTGGTGTGCTTCTGCTAAATATACCGTTTGTGTGTGTGTGTGTGTGTGTGTGTGTGTGTGTGTGTGTGTGTGGGTGTGTGTGGGTGGGTGGCTAGCTGGTGGTTGTTCACTGTGTGTGTGTGTGTGTGTGTGTGTGTGTGTGTGTGTGTGTGTGTGTGTGTGTGTGTGTGAATTTGTGTGTGTGTGTGTGTGTGTGAGTGTGTGTGTGTGTGTGTGTTCTTAGTCGATCTGTGCACCATGGTATAGTGGATGTGTTTTAGTACAATTTCAAAATTGTACAATATGGTACACAGTTTAGCCTTAACAGTAAGTCTGAGTGTTCTAGCTTTATGCCCTTTGAATTTTTGTGACATCTTGAAACATTTGTAGGATACAACGCAGATGGCATTCATAAAACTACATTTACCCTGGGAACTAAGGTGATTTGACAGGTAATATAGTACCTGAGTAGAGTGCTAAATTCAGGGATATTTTGATAATTGTAATATAATAACCCCTCACCATGCTAATGATATACACATGCTAGTCAGCTGCTTGGTGGGCAGTTGGTTGGGTAGTGTCCAGTGTGATGTCTCCTTCCTGTAAATGTACCGTCTCACAACCTAGTACTGAATTTGAATTTACACATTTGGGTCCTTGGAGTTGCCTCAGTCTGGATGATGATTTCTGATATTTACTATGCAAAGCAATTTCTACTGCAGCCACTGGATGCCAAAATAAACCATGTGCATGAGAGGCCCCCTGCTGAGGGATTATATTGATTGAAGTGTCACATAATGGCTGGGCGTTCAAACGGCTGTAAGGAGTTTTCATCTAAAACTAGCGAGATAATTACCTAAAAGGCATCCAAAAACATGGCAGACAAATACCAACAACAGCACAGTTGGCATTGGCACTGGTGAAAGCTTGCCAGCCGGCAAACTGGTGTCTTTTGGTGATTAAGTTTGATTGTGTGGTGATGGGAAAAATGTAAAAGCTTTTCTTACAAGACTATTTGCGAGAGGTTCATAGTGCATAGCCTGGGCAGCTGGTGGAAAAGACTGGTGATTTTTTGACTGTCCTTTTTAAGACCATATACCCCCAAATTAGTTTGAAGAGAATACCAAAACTAGTTGTCCATAAAACATAACTCAAAAAGTGGCACATTTCAGTGTGCTGTTATTTTAAAGCAGGGCTGCGCAGAGTGCAGAATTGTATTTTTATGGTGCTATAGAACTAAAACAGAATGAAATAGAATTGAATAGAATATTTCTGACACTGTATCTCCAGCTGCTGCAAAAGGACTGTACTCTGCCTACCAGGATGGCTCTGCATGTTGACACTGGTAGGTTGAGGAGTGTGTTGTGTTCAACTGTTCTACTTCACCCCAAACTGGCGTAGGATGATTTAAAGCGTCTGAGAAATCAGTAGCAGTGAAAAGGGATGTAAAGAGACCTGTTGTGCAAAACAACTTGAGCTTCTGAAAGGAAGGTGCTATATAAATAAATGTTTTTATGATGTATTGTTATGTAATGAGTTGGCATAAGGGCTTCAAAATCTCTGCATGATATTGTATTGATAGGGTACTTGCACCTGAATGGATCTCAAATGTGCCTTTCTTGAAAACAATCCGGTGAAAATGAATCAAGCTATCTGTTAAACAGGTTAACAAAGCCATCATCATAAACCAATATCCATCTCACAAAATTAATTAAATCATAATTTGCTGATTAAATCAAGTAATTGCCTATATAACGGATGAGATGTTTACTGTTTGTGTGGACCCTTGAGCCAAGTGCATACAACAGAGTGATGGACATTATGCTGTCTAACCTAAGATTGGCACCACCTTGCTTGCATGTCATTGCGTGACCATGTGCAGTTAGAAACTTCAGAAGGGGAAAGGAGCTCTTAGCACCAAAGAGACTGCATTTTTAGGTCAGAAGGTGAGCACTGTAATTATGACATGCTGTGGTCACGAACGCATGTTCTCCAAGAGTGTCAGATATGTCTGCATGATTCACCTGCATGAAGATGTACACTACAGGTGGGCTTCCATCCAAGAAGTTATATTTTTCAAATGAAAACAGGCTACACCACTGCCACCCGTCCTTGCTTATTTATACCCAGGCGTTTGGCATCTGGCTTCAACAAAGAAGACACTGTAATCTTTTCAAGGCAACCTCCTCAGTATTCAGTGAATGCATTGCATTCTTCGTGCTTCCATTATGCACATCCATGATTTGCATGACCGGGGGTTAATAGAAAAAGGTGTGAAATATTGTACTGTAATGGCTGACTGGGCATTCAAATCTACAAGTACCACAAGTGGATGTAAGGTTGTTATAATAATAATAATAATAATACATCACATTTATATGCCGCTTTTCACAGTTCTCAAAGACGATTTATTGTTTCCTAGACTTATAACACACACACACACACACACAAAATAGCTAACACAAGTTTCCAGCCTGAATATTTCACTCATTTAGCTGCTTCAGACCTGGAGGTGGCAATCACAGCAACTGCCACTGGTTGGTACTCTCAGTAGTTACGTTTCATAACCGCAGGTTGCCATGGGGCTTTTGAGTCACTGCTCATTCAAATGTGTTGTTGTTTTCTTGGTGGTGGAGGTGGGTGTATGGTGTGGCCTGACTCTATTACTGGTGACGGAGAGTGGGAGGATGACAAGTCTTAAGTGGCCATTGTTACACCGGAAGAGAGACGTTATCTCCCGAATTTCAAATAGCATTTGGTTCCTGATGAGTCAGTATAATCTCACTGTCGTCTGGCAGTTATGTGACTAGGAAATCTGGATTCTCCTTCTAGGATGTTGTGTGCAGATGGGGAGATGTGTTCACACTACGAGGTGAGCAGCAGTTCATTCAAGTCAAAGGAGCTCGATACGTCTGGCACTTGGACAGGTCTCGAGGCAGGTCTCTTAAAGGGATAGTTCGGTTTTTAAGACATGAAGTTGTATGGCATCTACATCACCAGTGTAATGCAATCCACGCTGACTTACCTCTGACAGCGTCCTGTGAGCAGAGTTCTCGTCCAGTTTTGGTCAAACCGAAAGTAGTCCGGCAGGTTTGTAGACCCAGGAAAATAAAACGTTTCTCTTCCCAAAACATTATGTGTTCAAAAGAGTGATATATTTGCATCCCAAAACCGTTGTAGTGGAAAAAGTCACACCTCGTTATCACTTGGCCCTATTTTCAATACGCTCGATAATGCAATCTCACAGCCAGAGTCTACCTCTTTGATTCGCGAAAGTTGATTCGCGAAAGTTTGATTCACCAAAGTTGCCTGAGAGAAACGTCCATCACAGGAAAAGGATGCTTTATGTCAATTTTATCAAATGTTGTCACAGTTTTCATCGTTTTCCTAACTTTCCAAACTTTCGCGAATCAACTTTCGCGAATCAAAGAGGTAGACTCTGGCTGTGAGATTGCATTATCGAGCGTATTGAAAATAGGGCCAAGTGATAACGAGGTGTGACTTTTTCCACTACAACGGTTTTGGGATGCAAATATATCACT
This sequence comes from Sprattus sprattus, assembly GCF_963457725.1. Lineage (NCBI taxonomy): Eukaryota > Metazoa > Chordata > Actinopteri > Clupeiformes > Clupeidae > Sprattus > Sprattus sprattus. The sequence goes on along the minus strand of NC_137910.1, from coordinate 19,468,267 downwards.
CTTTTGAACACATAATGTTTTGGGAAGAGAAACGTTTTATTTTCCTGGGTCTAGAAACCTGCCGGACTACTTTCGGTTTGACCAAAACTGGACGAGAACTCTGCTCACAGGACGCTGTCGGAGGTAAGTCAGCGTGGATTGCATTACACTGGTGATGTAGATGCCATACAACTTCATGGGTTAAAAACCGAACTATCCCTTTAAGTCTGTAGTGATGCACAAAGCATAAAGCATGAAATGCTGTTGCTGAGAAAATTCAATAATTTTGTTTTTAAGGAACAGAAAGGTACATGAACATGTCCCTAGCTGGGAATAAAAGATGAAGACCAAGAGTACCAATGTAGCTACTGAAAGCTAAGATGGTCAAAAATTGTATTTGACCATATTCCATTTATTCTGCATTAAACTATTGCTGGCTCTTGCTATGAATTATATCACGTCTGTTAGTAAAATCACAGACATATTTTTTATCCCAGTGCTCAATCAGTCAACTTGCAGTCAAAACCGCTGAGTCATACTCTTGTTGATGACTTCAAAGGATGCATGTAGCACTCAACTGTATCAAAGACACTTATGAGATCTCTCCTAGGAACCCCCTGCTGAAGAGCCTCCCAAGGCGACATCTACTGAGAGACACCCTCCCTTGGTGTGAGGGCTTTGCCTTGTCTCTCTCTCTCTCTCTGCCTCTCTCCCTCTGTCTCTCTCTCTCTGCCTCTCTCCCTCTCTCTCTCTTTACTCTCTCTTTCTCTCTCTCTTTCTCTCTCTCTCTCGTTCTCTGTCTGCCTCTCTGCCTGTCTCTCTTCTCCACCTTGTCAGTCACTCCCTGTGCAGTTTGCAGGTGCAGCGCTAACTTGCCTTTGGTCTTATGACTGTTACTGACATCTATCCAGCACAGGCACAGCATGAGAACTGACAGCTACTGAACAGCGTACAGAAACCTGCACGCACACGGGCACACATACACACACAGACACACACACAAACACACACACATACACGCACACACACACACACACACACACACACTCACACACACACACACATACACACACACAGACAGACACACACACACACATACACATACACAAACAGACACACACACACACACACACACACACACACACACACAAACACACCACACACACACACACACACACACACACACACACACACACACACACACACACACACAAACCTACACAGACAATCACATGTAATACACAGGTGTCTTCTGATACTCTCTCCAAAAATAACACAGATAGAAACAGCACAGAAGCCTCCTGACTGGTTTTACTCTGAGATGTTACCTCCACGCATGGGTATTTTCTGTTGCATAATCTCTCACTGCTGAATCCTCTGCTGGGACATCTGTCATCGTTTTGTTTTGTCTGAGCCCGTGAAGGTTTTTGGGTGTTTCTTCATACCTATTATTTGTCTCACTGCAGTGCTCTCTCTCTACACTACGCCTTTCTGTGTTTCCTTTCTTTAAATGCTTCTTTGATTGAGTTTTTTTTCTGTTTTATTGCTTAGAAATTGTCACCATGTTTTTTTCAGCTTTTTTGAATGCTGGTGTAGTTTTTTTCTGTTTGATCATTCATTTGCATTCTCTCTCTCTCTCTTCTTCTTCTTCTTTTTCTACATCCCTCTTTCTGTTTGCATGGCCCCTCCTCTTCCTGTGTTTGTTTGTGGGAAAATGAAGAACTGGAACCATCGAGCTGTCACTCAAGTAGGACATCTTTCCAAAATTCGGGGTTTGATTGGTCTGGTCTAACACAGGGCACACTGTTGCACGCCACACACAGACAAACACTACTATTAGTTTGGACACACAGAGCTTGCCAAGATGTCCAATGTTATAAGCAGTTTGATTGTGCACCAGTCGAACTTGACAACTTGCTGTGTGTGATCGCGTGTATGACTGTAGTATGAACGTGCATAGAGCGCTCATGTCTGGCATTGTAACACACACACACACACACTCTGCTTGTCTGCGGAGAGATTCTCTGTCGCTTGGCAGCAATAGGAAATTGGCAAAGCCCATTTTGTATGCCACAGCTGATATTGTGAACTTTCAGGCAAGGGTTGCTTTGCTGATGAGGCATATAAACAAATCAGCTCTAAAGTTTAACAGTTAATAGATCCTCTTGACCAAAGCCTACACGAATGGATGAGGCTTTTGAAACATCTTCTGGAGCACTATAGTTATATAGTTCTAAAACATCTTCTGGAGCACTATAGTCGTATAGTTCTCATGCATTCTGAATGTATTATGTTTGTGATGGGGGCTGATTTTTTATTTGGAGTTAAAACAGATGTCCACAGAATTATTCAAATTGTACTGAAAATGTAGGCAAAGGGTAATTTATGCAGGTCAGATTTCATCAGAGATAAATGATACATAGATAATGACTCGGCTCAAGAATAAGGTGCAGATAATGTTTCTTGCCTTTGTTAAACCACAAAAGACGCACAGTGTGCCATTCTTTCCTTGTACACTGTGCTAGTCTGAGTTGCAAGGCTTTTAAACAATTAACTCCCCACCATTCGCTGTCTAAACTCTTAATTTTGTTGCCGGAGCTCAATAATGAGGTTAATTAAACAACGGAGAGAGCCTCGGCCTGATGAACGTTCCCTGCCAGCACCGAGTCATATATTAAAGATCTCAATGAGCAAAATCACTCCCAATTCTATTTATTACAGAAGGAAGCTTTAGATGGCAGTGCTGAAAGGTTAGGGTGTCTGGGCCTTTGTCCAGGGCACAGCAATTATAGATCCAATCTCACATAAAACACTCTTGTTCAATAATACAACATTGGGATTATAACCAAATAAGGCATCATTAGAGTAATACACAAACACACGCACATGCAGAGACACACACACACACACACACACACACACACACACACACACACACACACACACACACACACACACAAACTCAAACACATTAGCCAAATTATCCGTAGTGTTGTGGTCCACAGGGACTGTGACATTGCTAATCCCCTGAATTTACTCATCATAACACTTCAACTCTTACAGATCCTGCAAAGCTTCTGCCTTCACTAACAGACACTTACACAGACACGCTATGAATCCACACCTGTTCGTTGATGAGTTTCGTTTCTGCCTTCTTATCTGCTGCTGTCTGTCACGAGTGGTCCACCCATCTCTCACATCCTACCCTTCCTCTTCCTCCCACTCTCTCTCCATCTCTCTTTCTCTGTCCCGCTCCCTCTGCCTCCCCCTCTCTTTCTCCCTCTTTCTCTCTCTCTCCCTCTCCCTGTCTCTGTCTCTGTCCCTCCCCCTGTCCCTCTCTCTCTCCCTCTTTCTCTCTCCCTCTCTTTCCTTTCCCTCTCTCTCTCTCCCTATCTCTCTCTCTCTCTCTCTCTCTCTCTCTCTCAGGGCATCAGTTCTCTCTTCAGCTCCCTGAAGGTGGTGCGCCTGCTGCGTCTGGGCCGCGTGGCGCGTAAGCTGGACCACTACATCGAGTACGGCGCGGCCGTCCTGGTGCTGCTGGTGTGCGTGTTCGGCCTGGCCGCCCACTGGCTGGCCTGCATCTGGTACAGCATCGGCGACTACGAGGTGATCGACGAGGACAGCAACCAGGTGCGCATGGACAGCTGGCTCTACATGTTGGGCGAGAGCGCGGGCACACCGTACCGCTTCAACGCCAGCGGCACCGGCAAATGGGAGGGCGGCCCCAGCAAAGACTCGGTGTACATCACCTCGCTGTACTTTACCATGACCAGCCTCACCAGCATCGGCTTCGGCAACATCGCGCCCACCACCGACGGCGAGAAGATCTTCGCCGTGGCCATGATGATGATCGGATGTGAGTATGGACCGAACCTTAAGCGTCCTGTGTGTGTCTTTGCTCAGTTGACTGACATGTCCCCTTGTCTTCAGATGTCTTCACGGGCCAGGTAGCTGTGTAGATCTTACAGATGGCATCTCAGGGAGCCAGTGTTTGTGTGGAACTTACTTTAAAGTATATGTCATGAAAGCAATTGGGTAACATTCATTTCTACTTCTGCACATGACCTCATTGTACTACGTTGCAACGAGATTGGGTTTCCGTATATCTGGGATACGTAGGGTGTCAGAGTGAAGAGTGACAATTACAGTACTAATAACCATGTCATTGATTAGCCTGCCTATAGTATGTCATTTGGGGGTTGTGTTGGGTTAATGGAGCTGGATGGTTTAGTACCATGAGGCTATTAGGCTATATCTGCTGTGGTGGTAAACTGACCCTTTCCCTTCCTAAATGTGTGCCTCCTGACCCAGGGGTTAATCACACATCCTCTGACGAGAATAAAGGACAAAATACAGACAAGGAAATAGAGGGAAAGGGAAAAGAACAGAAAAGAGTGTCTGAAAAGAGTGTTTGAAAAGAGTGTCTTATCACATTAATATAATGTAAAAGTAATGTACTTACTAATCTGGCTGCAGTTTTTTCTCACACTTTCACTCATTCAGTTATAATGTCTTTACTCAGGTAAAACATGGCGGAATTAAAACAACTATCATCCCTCTTCTGCAAATAAGAAATAACTATGTATTCAAATATGATATATAAATCTCTATCATAGGATAACAGCAGACCTTTGCTGAAGTGTGTGTGTGTGTGTGTGTGTGTGTGTTATATTATATGCCCAGCGGGGAGTGTGTGTGTCCCATAGTGGATTGATGGTCCTGTTCATGGGTTCACCGGTCACGTTTCATCCTAATGCTGAAGTACAGCTCAGTGGTTCAGGGTTCACAATGTGACCAGGTCACAATCAATCACACAAACACACACACACACACACACACACACACACACACACACACACACACACACACACACACACACACACACACACACGATGCTGCTGTCAGGTCTTTGCTTGGACTTGCAGAATGAACAGTGCTGACTCTTTAAAGAGGAACAAAGTTAGTTGGTTTCAGTGTTAGCTACAAGTGTGTAAATAATGAATGAAATAATAGAACATGTCTACAAGGGCGTGTAGCTGCCATACTCCTCATGTTCTAAACATGTTCAACACGAGAGAGACAGCAAGAGACAGGGAAAGAGTGTTTAGACTGAGGTTGGTGTTTGGCTGCTGAGTGTACAAGTGTGTTTCTGGGATCAGGCATCTGATTGTTATTTATTAATGTGTGAGTGTGTGTGTCTGGGATAATATCTTTGATTGTTGTTATTTAGTAATGTGTTTGTCTGTGTTTCTAGGATCCGACCTTTGATTCTTGTTATTGAGTAGTGTTTGTCTGTGTTTCTGGGAGCAGACCTTTGATTGTTATTTATTAATGTGTGAGTGTGTGTGTCTGGGATAATATCTTTGATTGTTGTTATTTAGTAATGTGTTTGTCTGTGTTTCTGGAATCCGACCTTTGATTGTTGTTATTTAGTAATCTGAGGGAGAGTACTGTGTGTTTTTGGGATGAGCTCACGTGACTATTGTTTTTTGATTGATTTAGTAATATGTGAGTATGTGTATCCTGTTGTTATAATGCAATGTTTAGGTGTCAGAGTGTTTGATGACGTTCGTTGTCGGCGTAATGACTCGCTGTGATGACATGCTTCATTGCCACACATTAAGACACATAAGGAGATACAGATCACAGCGGACTTCTCTCTCTCAGGCTCTCTCTCTATCACTCTCTCTGACTCTCTCTCTCTCTATCACTCTCCCTGTCTTTCTCTCTCTCTCTCTCTCTCCCTCTCTCTTTGTCTCTGTCTTACTCTTTCTCTCTCTCTCTGCCTGTATGTCTGTCTGTCTCTCTCTCTCTCGCTCTCTTTCTTTGGCACTAGCTACCACTCCTCTCCCTCCCTCTGTCCACCGCCGCACCAACCCCCCCCCCCCCCTCCACGCACCAGGGGCCATTTTCCATCCCTGGGCCCACTTCAGCAGTCTCCTCATGGGGCCTCTCACTCACCCAGCTCGTCCCGTCCTTCCTGACTTCCTGGATCAAGCACCTGCACGTGATTTCCCCCCAATATGCTCTCATCTAAACCCTACACACGGACACTTCAGGATGGAATGAACACAACGCTTAAAACATGGCAGCTCTGAGTCTCCGTCTCTGGGCTTCGTCCGTCTGACAGGATGGGTCACACAGACGAGGCGCGAGCGAGCCGGAGAGCCGGCTATAAACAGAGCAACACAGTCAGCGCAGGGGCTGTTTATGTAGGCTATACACAACACCTTTGAGTAATGCGCTGAGTCACGGCTCGGCAGTTGAGCAAGTGTCATCCCGCTAAACAAAGAGGCAATAAGAGAAATGAGCAAAGGCTCGCCGAGTGAACTTAGTAGGTCAGAGCCATTTTTTATGTGGCATGTCAGCGATTGTGTGGCTCTCACTTCCACTAAGCACTGAGAGAAAGGAGAAAAAGAGGGTGAGTCCATAGAGGGCTGATATATGTGTGATCTTTTTTGAAAGTAGCTTGAGGAGTTCGTTTTAACCTCTGTATGTGTTTAAAAATGTTAGAAATGTCGTAGCATTTTAGTCTTGTCAGTCTTTAAGTGTCAATGCACAATACAACGACTTTTGAGAACTGAGATAGCGTTCTCACACATATTGGCCCACGCAAATGCGTACATTTGTATCCATGCACACACACACACTCACACACACATACAAGTACGTAAGTAATACAGACTGTCCGTGAACGACAGAAGGTGTTTCTTGTGGGAGTGTGTCAGTGTGTGTGTGTGTGTATCAGTGCTGCTCTTTTGTTTTTCACGGTAATGAAGCCGAAGTGTGGAGAAAATCTCAAGGCTGCAGTGGTCTCCATGGTGAACAGGGAAAGCTCATCGTGACCGGGCATGTAGGGAAGGGCAGCCAAGACCATACTTCAAGGCTGAGGGTGCTGGAACATCACGCTTATTTTACATTGGTGTTGCGCCTTCACCAATCTTACTATAATTAACAATTCAAATATAATGGCTCAGGTCAGTGATAGAGCCAAGCAACTGCAGTGCATGTAGGGAAGACAACGAGTGGCCAGCCGTGACTAGACTGTAGGGCTGAGAGGGCTGGACCTTCACACTTACTTTTACCTGTGTGTAACAATTGTATTGTATTGTATTGTATCAAATTGTATTAGGAATTGTAATGTAATTTGACTTTGTTCAGATCGATGATAAAACCAAGCAACTTTTCAAGTCCAGTCAACACCTTCTGAGGTGTGAAGTCATAGCTGAGTGAGTTTCAGTGTTCTTTAATTTGCACAGTTGTCACTTTCCCCTCTGTGAGCCAAAGAGATGTTGCCCAGCAGGTATCAACTGTGCTCATATTGCCTCATACTGTGGGACTATGATTCACCCAAGATGTTGTTTTGCGAAAGAAGCCCAAAGAACAGCATGGACCTCACCTGATTGTGGGTTTCAGTCAGTGACAGGCGGCCCTTCAGTGACAGGCCCAATAGTCTCGTATTTTTCTTTTTCTGTTTCAGTTCAGACACAGAAACATAATGGCTGCAGAGCCAGTACTCCACTCTCGCTGGCCGCTGTGTAGCGGGGAGAATAAACACCTGCTCGTTGTCATGGTAACCACTGCCCTGGCTCTCAGGGCAGGATATTCTGGAGGAGAGGAGAGCTAACCCAGACCAGTCAAGGGGCCCTCCGTCACAGTCCCCACACCAGAGTCAGAGTCACAGTTAGAGGCAGAGTTATAGTCATGATTAGAGTCAGCATTAGTCACCATTAAAGTCAGAGTAAGTCATAATTAGAGTCAGCGTTAGAGTCATAATTAGACTCATAATTTGACTCAGAGTTAGAGTCATAATTGGAGTCAGTGTTAGAGTCATAATTAGGGTCAGTGTTAGAATAAGGCCTGGGGTTGGAGCCATGACAGCCCATAGTCAGTCTACACGGCAAACATGCAGCTATGTTGTTGTTGTTGTTGTTGTTGTGAGAGACAGTGAAATAGGAGTGAGTTTTGAATTATGTGCATGATGTAATTGATCATTAATACAATATGGTTACGCCTGTGCTATTTGTGAATGCAGATATTTGGAAGGCTTTGAAAAGTTTCTTCTGCGTGTTTGTGTGTCTGTATGTGTGTCTGTGTGCGTGTTTGAGTGTGTGTGTGTGTGTGTGTGTGTGTGTGTGTGTGTGCGTGTGCGTGTGCGTGTGCGTGTGCGTGTGCGTGTGCGTGTGCGTGTGCGTGTGCGTGTGCGTGTGCGTGTGTGTGTGTGTGTGTTTGTGTGAAAACAACATTGTCTTTGGGCCACCATTTGTAGCTGTAGGACCCTGGACTTTGTAGTACTCCCTGTGGTATCCCACACACACACACACACGCACACACACACACACACACACACACACACACACACACACACGCACACACACCTTTCATCTCACATCCACATAGACTCTCTGATGTTTTGAAGTTGTGTTGTCAGGGCCTTAGTATGTATTTATGAGTCCTGTGCTCATTTCTGTATGTCAACTTCCAGGGAGGAGGAGGTTTTGTTCACCACTAGTCTTTAATATCCCCCCATAAATAGCAGACAAACTTTGCTAACTTTGTAACAGTACATATATTATGTATATATGTGGTATGCACAGTTGCATGTACTATATATCCTGTGCGTGTACATATAGTTTTACTGTAGAGAGGCTTAAAGACAGCAATACATCTGAGATAAAA
>NC_137910.1:19442109-19454609 GCF_963457725.1 Sprattus sprattus | reverse complement strand
TCTTCACCCTCATGCCTCAGTGGAGCCGTGGGCCATTTGATCCTGGGCCGAGGCCATAACAGTGTCATTTAACAGGCTGCAATAAACACAGCAATCTGAGGTGCCCACTCTGTATGGCTAAAGCCCATGTGATAAATCTGCAACGCCAAGCTGCTGACAGCTCTTTAGTCACACTCAATGCTCCCTTACCTGCTGGGGTGTGCATGTGTGTTTGTGTTTGTGTGTGTATGTGTGTGTGTGTGTGTGTGTGTGTGTCTGTCTGTCTGTATGTGTTTCTCTCTCTCTCTCTCTCACTCACTATCTCTCTCTCTCTCTGTTTCTCTGTGTGTGTGTGTGTGTGTGTGTGTTTATTTGTGTGTGTGTGTGTGTGCCTGTATGTGTTTGTCTCTGTCTTTCTCTCTCTCTCGCTCTCTCTCGGTTTCTGTGTGTGTGTGTGTGTGTTTGTGTGTGTGTGTGTGTGTGTGTGTGTGAGAGAGATAGTGTGTTTGTGTGTGTGTGTGTGTGTATATATACAGGATATGTGTGTGTCTGTGTGTGTGTAAGAGAGATAAAGAAAGAGAGAGAGTGTGTGTGTGTGTGTGTGTGTGTGTGTGTGTGTGTGTGTGTGTGTGTGTGTGTGTGTGTGTGTGTGTGTGTGTGTGTGTGTGTGTGTGTGTGTGTGTGTGTGATACAATCACACAAATAGGCTGAGAACCAAGCAGACATGATGCACCAGACAAAGCAGAGTGGAAAAGTCAGTAAGCAGTCAGCGGTTAAATGGGATAAAGACTGTCGGGGAAGCAGAGTGGATGTATCAATCCATATGTCAGTGCATGTTTGTGAGTCTCTGTTTGTGTGCACGTGTGTGTGTGTGCATGTGTGTGTGTGTGTGTGTGTGTGTGTGTGTGTGTGTGTGTGTGAGAGAGGAGAGATTTGTCGTTGCTGTTCATCAGCTCTACCCTTACACATCAGTACTTTGCTGTCCATAAACATTAACACACTGACAGCGCAGTTATTAACTCCTCTCTTAAAGGTCACAGAACTTTGTTCTCCGAGCTGCCTTATTCACTGGCAGTCTCCTCACAATCACATCCCTGCACACTGACGCCATCCTGTCATTAACCTTAGTGCCAGCCTGACAGCTACTCGTCTGATGAGTACATTGAGGTTAGACTGTGGGCACCGTTGGCCTTCACTGGCTTTCTAGGCCCTGTGGTGCTGTCATGGCAAAAAGTGACTGGGCAACAAAAAGAGCCCGGATGACGTAATATTGGCTTTCGAACGACTCTTGAGTGACAGTTGCTATACCAACGCTAGTAGTACGTCACCCTGTCACTTTTTGGCGCCCGGTCACTTTTTGCCATGACAGTGCCACTAGATGAGACCAATATGCTAACAATATCAAGATCATGGGCTAGATACCCCGGCAATGCACACACTGATGGAAATGTACTGGAAGTAGCTTCGGATAAAGTGTCTGCGAAAGCAATGAAGGTAAATGTGTTTAGCCAGGTCCCTTTGCAACTGAATGCTCACTGACATTCACATTCGCATTCACTGACCCAAATGCCATCACCGTAGTTTGACAAATGTGGCGGTGCAAGTACTTGTTTGATGTGTTCATTCAAGTAAGACTTCAGGCACCATAGGTTTTACCCTGCCTGTGTAACCAGGTCCCTTTGTAACTGAATGTTCACTGACATTCACTGACTGCCTCATACCATCAACATGCAGTGGTGAAGCTTATACTGTTCTATGAATGCTGAGATATTTTGGGTGTTGCCAGAACAAGCAATAAGCTCATGGTTCCTATGTGTCTGCCCCAAGGTCTCTGAAGAAAGCAGCCGCAGTGTGATGATGCTCCCGCCAGACCTGTGGGCCTTTTATATACGTAACCTTTGACCTCTAAGCATGTGCATGCGGCCTTCATGTGGCGTCCCTCAGCCCTACACCGCGTCTGATTTGGCGAGACAGCTTCTGTCAGCGCCGCTCTGCCTCTCTGTCTCACTCAGAGCAGTGTGTGTTCCCATCCTCAACACAACTGTCACTTGGAGAGAGGGAGTGTGTGTGTGTGTGTGTGTGTGTGTGTGTGTGTGTGTGTGTTGGTGTGCGCATGCAAGTGTGTGTGTGTGTGTGTATGTGTGTGAGTGTGTGTGAGTGTGTGTGAGTACATGAGTATGCGTGTGTGTGCGTGCCAGCCTGCGTGGGTGGCCTGGCGTGTAAGTGTGTGTGTGTTGCTGTGTGTGTGTGTCTGTCTGTCATTCTGTGTTTAGTCTGCCCTCAGGTCAGGGAAGAAACACAGCCTGCTTGTCTGCATATTTTCCTGGTTTTTCAGAGATTTTCCTCCTGCTCCACGGAGATCAACAGAAGCATCTGACACAACAGCATAGCTCCCTCTTAAGGCTCATCTATATTCAAACACTTCTTAGATACCTCTCTCTCTTGTACTCTCTCTCTCTTTTACTCTCTCTCTCTCTCTCTTTTACTCTCTCTCTCTCTTCCTCTCTCTCTCTCTCTCTCTCTCTCTCTCTCTCTCTCTCTCTCTCTGCTAAGCTGTGCTTCTAGGGGTGTGTGCTGTGTCACAGGTTTGATGTGGCTGGTGCCATTCCCTGCATGTAAAACTCATCTGTGTGAGATGTTGTCTGAGTGTTGGTCGTTATTCCCAAGGCTGTCGTCCTCACTCTCTCCTCCCTTCACTCATTTGTGATGGGTTTTAAATAGGCTGCAGCAGCCCCTGCTGCCTGTCTCCTCCTTAGAACATTAGGAGCCTGAGAGACACTTACAGCCCCTCTTTTGCCACTGCCAATTGCATCTCTCTCTCTCTCTCTCTCTCTCTCTCTCTCTCTCTCTCTCTCTCTCTCTCTCCTCTCGTCTTTTTCACTTGCCCAGTCCTCAGCCTGTCATCTCTCACTGTCCTCATCACTGTCCTGCTATCTACACCCTCTTATGAGCAGCACTCCCTCCACTATTTGGTCTTATTTTAGCTTTTGTTAAAGTCTTTTCTCCATCTTATGCCTCCTCCTTTTCTCACCCTCCCTCTCTGTCTCTCTCTCTCTCTCTCTCTCCACCTCCCCCTCCCCTCTCTCTCCCTCTCTCTCCCTCTCTCTCCCTCTCTCTCTCTCTCTCTCTCTCTCTCTCTCTCTCCCCTACTTGTTTAGTCATTGCCAGTATAGATGTTGTGAGATGATTGAAATGATACACTACTATCCATCTGAAGTCTCTTCGGCAGCTGTCAGCTGCAGGGATGGAGGGCTCTACAGAGTTCCACACCCTTTAACTCACCGTCCTCAGTGTCTCTCCTCCACAGGGACAAACATTGTCGCCACAAATGTCAAGCTAGTAATAACTTAAAGGAATACTACACGTACACGTGTATACGTATGCACACGTTATGGTCATCGCTAGTCATCACTTGTGTTTCTGGGTCTCAACTGGCAGAAGCAAATGGTAGGGTGAGGTGCTATCAACACCAAAATCATGGGTTCGACTGCCAGGGAGCACAGACACACTGTAAACCTGAACAAGTTCAGAGAACTCAAAACTTTTGATGTAACCGATTACATAAGAAAATTTGAGTACATATATTATTTTTTTAACTCAAAAATTATACATCGGCTATTCTGATTTTTTGTGTTATCATTTTCATAATTTTTTAGTTGTCTGAACTCATATTATTCCAAAATCGTAAAGGATTTAGCCTTGTCAGATATTTGTGTTTCTCTGGGTCTTTCACAAACTAGTTATTACGCCCTTACAAGTTTTTGAAAGGGTATCTTCCTTATGTTCCAATTTCTTGCGCAAGCTCTTACTGTAGAGAGAACTGTCATTGGTCGATCGCCTTCCCAGTTTTGCCACTGCATTTACATTTACGTCTGTGATTTAGCAGACGCTTTTATCCAAAGCGATTGACAAGGAATTTTGCATTTATAGATCATGAGCAGTTTAGGGGTTCACACTTATACACTTGGTTAGGAGGAGTGGGGAATCGAACTAGCAACCTTCCAACCTCTGGATTACTAAACGACTCCTCTACCTTAAGTCTGCTGTGTCGTTCTCTCATCGCAAGAGCTTTGCAATGGTGTTCTCAACAACGTTGATGACGTCAGATACTAACACTTTTTGAGTTATCAGGCAATGTTAACTCAAACAAATACATTCCAATACAATTAAAACGTCTGCACTTGCTCAGAAAACTAATACATTTTAAGTTGGGTCAACTAAATACCAGGTTTTAAGTACTGAATACATAATGTTAATGAGTTAGTAGAACTGTCTGGGTTTACAGTGCAGGCTACTGATGGAAATATATATCTGTGCTGTGAGTTACTTTGGAGGACTGTGCCTGCTGAAAGTACATTTGTATGTTGTCATTTCATCTCTTCTTCCACAGCACAGAAAAGCAAAGTTGCTTAGTTCCCTGAGTACTGAACTAAAGGAACTAAATGAACTAAAGCTGTTCTCCCTCTGCCTTTGTCTCTCTGTTAGCTCTTCTGTACGCCACCATCTTCGGTAACGTCACCACCATTTTCCAGCAGATGTACGCCAACACCAACAGGTACCACGAGATGCTGAACAGCGTGCGGGACTTCCTGAAGCTGTACCAGGTGCCCAAGGGCCTGAGCGAGCGAGTCATGGACTACATCGCCTCCACCTGGTCCATGTCGCGAGGCATAGATACAGAAAAGGTATCGCAAACTGTAAGCCCAATTTATTACCTCGCATGCTGGTTTGTGTTAGCCCCTATGCATGATCCATTCCCAAGTTTACCTGTGCGTGTGTGTGTGTGTGTCTGTGTTTTGCTCTCCGTCTCATTCTCCTTGTCTCTCTGTCTCTTTCTCTCTCTCTCTTTCATTATCTCTGTCACTCCCTTGCAATCTTCCTTCCTGCCGTCTTCATGCATCTGTCGCTCATCTTACTCTTCGTCTTTCTGTTACTGTGTGTAAAATGACAAATTGCTTCACCATTAGAAAAGGCTTACCACAATGACTGCAGATAATGTGTAACTGATATGGTAAATGAGATCTCAGTGTTGATAATGAGTGCAGTGATAAGCAGCCCCTGCACTTCACTCCCAGCCAAGCATAAAGAGGAGAAGAGGGGAGGGGAGGGGAGGGGAGAAGAGAGGAGAGGGGGAGGAGAGGAGGGGAGAAGAGAGGAGAGGAGGGGAGGAATCAAATCCTCTCATCGTCCCCGGCTCGGCATCCTACCCACTCCTCCGCAGAGTCACTTCTGCCTTCCAGGAGTTTGTGAGGAGGTTACCGTGACAACTGCATTCCAGCTGGGGCTGCTGGCAGCAGGGGATGCTCTGGGAATGAAGGTTTAGAGGAGCCTCAGGAGAAGCAGTGGAGCAAATGGGATTCCTGCGCACAGGAACGGCAGTGTTTTTGACTACTTCTCCTGTTGTGTTCTTGTTCTTTCCTTCCTCTTTCCTTCTTGCCTTTCTTTCTTGCCCTTCTCCAAACTCTTCTCTTAAACCTCCTTTCTCTTTCTCTTTCTCTTTCTCCATCTTCCATCTTCTGTATCTTCTCTTCTCTCTGTCTGTTTTGCAGGTGTTGCAGATCTGCCCTAAGGACATGCGCGCTGACATCTGTGTGCATCTGAACAGGAAGGTGTTTAAGGAGCATCCTGCGTTCCGATTGGCCAGTGACGGCTGCCTGCGTGCCCTGGCCATGGAGTTCCAGACCATCCACTGTGCCCCGGGCGACCTCATCTACCATGCCGGGGAGAGCGTAGACAGCCTCTGCTTTGTGGTGTCAGGCTCACTGGAGGTCATCCAGGATGATGAGGTGGTTGCCATCTTGGGTGAGTGTGTGTGTGTGTGTGTGTGTGTGTGTGTGTGTGTGTGTGTGTGTGTGTGTGTGTGTTTGTGTATGTGTTGGGCGTGTGTGTTGGGCGTGTGTGTTGGGCGTGTGTGTGTTGGGTTATGTTGCTGAAGGGGATTGGGATTTGGATATTACCATTTGAATGAATGGATGTGTCCTGCTTTGAGATACACAGTTAAAATTTTGGTGTATTTCACATATCAGACCATATTAATAACCCCCCCCCCCCCCACACACACACACACACACACACAAGAAGAAGAGTGTCCTAAACTGGTGGCCTTGCTCATTAGGAAACAAATAGATGAATGGGAGAGAGAGAGAGAGAAAGAGAGACAGAGTGCATAGGAGAGAGGGAGGGAGGGAGAAAGAAAGACAGAGACAGAGGACATAGGAGAGATAGAGAGAGCACATAGGAAAGAGAGAGTGCATAAGAGAGATGGAGGGAGAGACAGAGGACATAGGAGAGGGAGAGAGAGCGTGCATAAGAGAGAGACAGTGCATAGGAGAGAGAGAGAGAGGACATAGGAGAGAGGGAGGGAGAGACATAGGACATAGGATAGAGAGAGCCCATAGGAGAGAGGGAGGGAGAGACATAGGACATAGGAGAGAGAGAGTCCATAGGAGAGATGGAGGGAGAGACAGAGGACATAGGAGAGAGAGAGAGAGAGAGGACATAGGAGAGGAAGAGAGAGTGCATAGGCGAGAGGGAAGAGAGAGCACATAGGATAGAGGGGGAGAGGGAAGAAGTGCGAGACTAAGCGTAGGAGGCTCATTAGAAGTAAATCATTCTCTCTATTGACTCCATGTGCAAATGAGACACATCAAAGTAGCGCTGGAGGCCTGATAGAGCCGCCTGGAAAAGAGACAAATACAGAGATAGAAAAGTCTCTTTCAGTTGACTCAAATGTCAAGTGGTCACAAAACAGTTTTTTTCCCAAGGTGCTTGAAGGCTTGAATTGACCAACGCATTTATCTTGGCTGTCTTAACATCTACCGCACATTACACACCACATCAGCCAATCCTGTTCTCAGTAGATCTCCAAGTTGTTGACTAAGTAGGACAGTATTCCCACATTCACTATTCCCGTTTACCTCCGTCGTAAACCTTGACACTGGTGATCCAGAACCTTCATGAATATTCCATAGACTATCCGTGTGAATAATTCATCCCTATTAGAATACTGGCCCGCCTCCTCCTCATGGCCCATTCCAACACTGGAATCAGACCGAACGCAGCACAGAAGATTAGAGTAGGTGATGAGGAAGGGAAGGCTACCAACGGGCAGGCAGGACCACAATGGCAGTGGTGGACGTGGAGTGGGTGGAGATGAAAGGAGGCTGTGTGTGTGGAGACAGACAGACAGACAGACAGACAGACAGACAGATAGACAGGCAAGCAGGCAGTAGGCTGTTCTGGGGCTAAGAGGTTTGAGAGTCGGAGGAGACAGAGGATCAAATGCACCTCAGGGGCTGGACTCACTCAGAGAATATAAAATACATCTGTCAGAGACACCAGAGAGGAGGCGGAGGACAGAGGACACTGGTGCCACAGGCTGGAGCGTCAGCTTTGTTGTGTCAATTCACACGTCCATGCGTCTTTCACGCGGCCTGCACAGTGCCATCCGTATGAGGGAGGGAGGGCAGAGATTTGAAGGCCTTTCTGCAAATTGAAAACCCTATTAGCTTAAGTGACACAACAAAGGACAAATAACCACATAGTGCATAACACACATGTTACCATGAAGCCTCTATACAATGGAAGGAAAGATCACCGTTAGTAGGGATAAAGCAATTCCAGAAATATGGCCTATATGTGTGTGTGTGTGCGCGTGTGTGTGAGTGTGCGCGTGCCCCTGCTAAGATCAACACGGATCTTTTTTCAAATGGTCACTTTGGTCAGATAAACTCCGATGTAAGAATTGCTGATTTGAATTCTTCTCTGTTACTTAGTACAGATGGTCCGTGAAGGCAAACAGTTGAATTGAATTGAATTGAATTGAATTGAATTGAATTGAATTGAATTGAATTGAATTGAATTCAATTCAATTCAATTCAATTCAATTCAATTCAATTCAATTCAATTCAATTCAATTCAATTCAATTCAATTCAATTCAATTCAATTCAATTCAATTCAATTCAATTCAATTCAATTCAATTCAATTTAATTTAATTTAATTTAATTTAATTGCTTCATATCAGACTGGCATCCAGCTGTGTCAGTGTGCTTTATGGGAATGAACCTCTTGTACTTTGCCATAGGGGTTTCAGTAGACAGTTTGTTTAAGATAAAGATGAAATATGGACAAGGAAATATATTGCCCTGTCCTATATGTTGTTGTTGAACTATGACCAGGAGAAGAGTGTTGATGCAATGGCCCAGGAGGCGCGAGGAGAATAACGAGGCCAGGAGGAAAGAGTCTGTGCAGATGGGGAGGTCAGGAGAGTCAAACTCGGTTTGGCTGGGTGCAGCGCTGCGGGACTTTTAATTTGCTTGATCCCTGCCCGCCTGGGGAATACTGCCATGGACAGCAGGGCAGAGAGAGGTGTCAAGACTTTTAATTTGTGCGAAGAGGCAGGAGGTGACACTCACACAGGGCACATATACAGACTCTTACTTGCACACATACAAACACACACACACACACACATCACGACTGATGAAGACCTGCCCAGCGCCTGAAAAGTGGGAAGCGAGAAAGAGCACAGATTGAGAGTCAGGCCGTATTCGTGTTAGTTAAAGGCAGAATTGGTGTTAATTAAAGGCCCGATTGGTGTTAAACCCAATTTATGGGTTGTCCGTTTACGGAGACACAGAGACACGAAGAGCCCTCTCCGTTGTGGCAAACCCACTTCAAGAACCTCTCCGTGGCCTGACGTGCACCTCGCAATTTTTGTAACTATCTGTCTCCGTCATTCCGTCAATACATCACTGTTTACCTTGTGGGTAGTACTATGCCAACATTAGATAGCTAGCTCAGACACCTCACAAATCCCCTCAGGTGTATTTTTCAGTTACAATAACGGGATTTTAACATTGCAGTGTCTATTTCACTGTAACTTTAAAAAAATCTAAGCAAAAAAAAGTCAAGCAAACTACTTTTATGTACAAATATGACCATCTTAAAAGCTTGGTCCGCCGGCATCTCTTTTTTTTTTTTTATTGCTTTTCAACACCAACAACCGTCAGAGAACCATAAATGAAAACGAGTCCGCTGAGGCAACTGCGTGACCATGGAGTAACAGAGTCGTAGAAGTATATTTCAGCCATAAGTTGGAGTTAAAGGCAGGATTGGTGTGCAGTTCAAGTTTAAGACAGATCTGGGAGCTCCTCCTGGCACAGAGAGATATGTGGGGTTAAGACCAGCGGGTCCTCTGCTCAGAAGACCAGCGGAGCCATCGTTAGCTAATGTCCTCTGCTTATATCTCCAGCTCTGTTCTGTCTCAGCTACGGTCTCATAGGGATCCATTAGGTGTTCTGTCTCAGCTACTGTCTCAAAGGGATCCGTTAGGTTTAACAGAGCGGACTGAGGTGTAGAGAGAGACACAAACGCACAACCACTTATCGTTTATTAAAAGAGAGAGAGTTTGTGTTGTGACCTAAGGTGACTCTCCTACTTATCAGACTGGAATGGTCCCACATTTGTGCCCTTAGACATGAATTAGGTTGCTCTATCCTGGTTAGAATTCTAAAATATTTAGTTGTAACATCACTTTTCTCACTGCAACACTCTACTCTTGCACACACACACACACACACACACACACACACACACACACACACACACACACACACACTCACACAATCATAAACGCTATCTCACACACACACACACACAGACACACACACACACACACACACACACACACACACACACACACACACACACACACACA
This sequence comes from Sprattus sprattus, assembly GCF_963457725.1. Taxonomy (NCBI): domain Eukaryota; kingdom Metazoa; phylum Chordata; class Actinopteri; order Clupeiformes; family Clupeidae; genus Sprattus; species Sprattus sprattus. The sequence continues at coordinate 19,444,910 of NC_137910.1, read as the reverse complement.
CACACACACACTCACACTCACACACATCACACTCATAAACACGCTCTCACACAAACTCTCTCACACACACACACACAGACACATTAATAAGCACAGACTCACACACACACGCATGTACACACACACACACACTTATTAGCACACACACACACACACATGCGCAGACACACACACGTACACAAACACGCACGTACACACACACACACACACACACACACACACACACACACACACACACACACACACACACACACACACACACACATCCATGCACATCATTAGCAGTAGTGTCATAGCTGGTGGTAGTATCCATCGATTGACTAACTCGCTGTAGTTGTCAATGCACACAGCATTTTGGTAGATAATTGGGCAGACAGACACTGATACGGGAACCCACTCCTGCGATGCACTCCAGCATTGACATAAGCTCTCATTCTCCCTCATTCTGTCGCTCTTCATTAGTCTCTTATTCCCACTCCATGAACCTCCTGCTCATTTTGGCCACCATCAGTTACTGAGCACTGGGACGCCGATGAATAATTGTGGATCTCCACTCTCATTCGGGTCAATGGGGTGCTGTCTTTCAGACCAAACAGGCTGTGTTGATACTCCACACTGACCCTGCTGACCTCACACTCACCGGGCGCTCACACTCAACCTGGCTCCCTTGAGTACCAATGGTAACACACTCGTGATCCTCAGAGAAGAAGTGTAGACACACATGGGCTGAACCACTGGTAACACACTTGTGATCCTCAGAGAATAAGTCTACACACACACAGGCTGAACCACTGGTAACACAAGCGTGATCTACACAGAAGGACTGAAGCACAAGCGGAGCTGCAGTGCGGACAGGTTAAGTCAAACAGCAGCAGAGTCCAAACAGCGTATGTGTGTGTCGTTATGTAGCAATTACCCAGCAGGTCAGACCCATTTGTTTAATAGAGGTTTGCACCTGTCCTTCTGCACATCATGTATCTCCATGACGACAGTTGAGATTTACTCCACACACTCACTGCCTCTGCAAAGCCATCAGCATGAGACTGGACTGACAGCCCCCCCCCCCCCCCCCCCCAAGACACATACACACACACACACACACACACACACACACACACGACACACATACACTCTCTCTCAATCACACTCACACAAACACATATGCATATACACACACACACACATACACAAACATACTTCCACACACACACACACACATACACATTTGCTTCTGCAGCGTTATGCCTGTGGTTGATGAATGCTGGCAGCTTTTCAGTGGAGAGCCATCAGTGGTGTGACAGCGTGGCTGGCCGACACCCAGACCGACGGTGGGGAATGTTAACAGCACTGATGGCATCTGACATGCTGGGCCCTGCACTGTGTGTGTACTGCACCGCTCTGTCCACCCAACCAACACATACACACACACACACATCAACCTCCGCCACCCGACGTCTAGCTCTCACACACAACTCCTCACATACGTCCTTACACACACTGCTCTTGCCACTGACCTCCAGTGCTCACACACACAACCCAGGGTGTCCACACACACACACACACACACACACACACACACACACACACACACACACACACACACACACACACACACACACACACACACACACACACGACTTCAGGGCAAAGGTCTGTGCTGACAAAGGCTTAATTAGTTTTTAAATCTAAACGCACTCATACTACGTTTTCTTTTTACTATGAGTTCTTTGTACTAACATGTCAAAAGGACGATGAGATTTGCACAAAGTTTAGACTGACCTTCATTAAAAATCTATGGTGAGGTTTAGCGCACCTTAAGTAAATGAGAAATGTACTTGGAATAGTGCTACCCCTTAACAGTGACCCGCAGGCAGACCGGTGCAGTGAAGCTGAAATAATAATGTGAGCTTAATGCTGCGGAGGCATTTCATCTTTCCCTGAGATGGAGGGAGTCATTGGCTTGGGAATACACTTCTCCGTGTTAACCCCCCCCCCAACCCCCCAAAGGAAATCTCAGACATTCAAATTTAATGAACGACTTTCGCTCAGAGCTAGTTGCAGTTGCATCCTCGCAAATCGACTTTGGCTCTGTGTTGCCTCCGAGACACCAAGAAATGAACACTACGCATTCATGAGACATGCCAGTGAGGGGTTTGGGTGAGGGGGGCAAGATATGAAATCTACACTCTTGTAAGATATTAGAGTAGGAGAGTTTGTGTGTGTGTGTGTGTGTGTGTGTGTGTGTTTGTGTGTGTGTGTGTGTGTGTTTGTGTGTGTGTGTGTGTGTGTGTGTGTGTGTGTGTGTTTGTGTGTGTGTGTGTGTGTGTGTGTGTGTGTGTGTGTTTGTGTGTGTGTGTGTGTGTGTGTGAGAGAGAGAGAGAGAGATAGGATGCTCTGATTACTCTATAATCTCAGTCCTCAGAGGAAATCTGCGTTCCTAGAGAGGAGTGCTGATTCTACTAAGCTTTATTTCCTTCAACTGCATCTGAACCGTGAGGAAGAAACCCTGGAATACGTCTATGTGTATGATACAGGAGAGAAAGAGAGAGAGAGGGAGAGAGAAAGGGAAGGAGAGAGAGATAAAGAGAAAGAGAGAGAGAGAGAGCTCAGACAGCTTGGTAAAGATGATGAGGTGTCAGTAGTGAAGTTGAGAGGCGGATGAGAGTGCTGTGGGCCGGGTGGGGGAGGGGGGGTGGAGGTGGGGGGGTGTCTGACTGCCTCTTCGTCCCTACACTGGCTGTCAGCTGTTCAAATGGATGAGAGGAACAGTTCTAAATGCCCGCGGTGGCTAAGTGCTCCCA
>NC_137910.1:19379609-19432109 GCF_963457725.1 Sprattus sprattus | reverse complement strand
CAGGATGAGGTCCATTGAAGCACAAGCATAGTGTGATTTGGAAACACTGGCTCCAAGGACCAATTTCACAGCATGTTTAAAAGCCTAATCGAGTAGTAGTGTGTGAAGTCATCTGTGAAGGTGTGTGTTTTAGTGATGACAGTGAGTAGCACTTTACACCATATGGTTAAAGGTTCCATAAACACATCACAGTTGGAGTGCTCAGGAGTTGGAGAGTCAAGAGAGAGATGTTTTCATTCGTCTGGACTTCGTATCCGGCAGTGGCTTGACACCTGTCAAAATCAGTGTTTGACATTTCCTTGTAGCAGATCCAAGCTAAATAATTAAATGAAAAAAGACTTTGCAAAAAACGACAGCTTCATGATCAGCTGCTGGGTTTTGACAGCTGTCTGTTTTTTTTACAGTATCCTTGCGACCATCACAATTGTGCAACGCCACTTCCGGTTATTGAATGACCAGATACATTTCCCCGTCACCCCCCTCGCTCTCCCCCTGGGTCAGCCCCCATGTCATGCAGTTACAACCAAAGACATTGCAAGAAAGGGAAACATTCACTACAGCTACGCAACAGCAAAAGCTCTAAGGGAGTTGCTGTGTTATGAGCTGGCACTGTAAGTCAATGTTAGACTCAGGAAGTTCTACGTCAAGCAAACATAGAAACAGCAGTGATTTGACTCAACAACCTACTTTTAAACAGAATAGTTGTTCAAATTCACTGAAGAACTGTGGGAAAGTTGTCCAATCAAAGCAGATTTGGAAGTTCAACATGTGATTGACATAATGCATCTAACGGCTTTCAAAAAGTGCTAATAACCAATCACAATAATGTACCCACTAGGTGATTCCTCTTATTTATTTTTGCCAACAAGGTACATTACATGATTAAACGTACTTCAAAGCTTATAGCCACAGTGTAGTGCGTTTCCAAACTTCATAGAATGATTCCCTCACGTCAGTCATCAAATGGGAAGCATGTCTGATGTAGTATAAGAAAAAAGGGGTAAAGCTGTTTTCCTTTGATGGTTATTACATAGTAAGAGAATTGGGAGAGCATCAAAGTCACTTTGGACCACAGACATGAAAAGACTGAGTTTCTCCTGAAGTTGGAGACGCCTGGTTCATTATGTGTGTGTGAGGCAAGACATGGTACTGATATAGAAAAAAAGTCCAATTAGTATTGGTCATTAATTACTTTTTAAATTAAGCCACCATGCTAATATTTCATTGTGTGTGTATTAAGCCAAGGTGATAGAATAGAATCATGTTTCATGTTTTGCCAAAGGATTTGGCTGGATGAGCTCATGTGGACGCTGCAAAAAATAATTATCTAGAGTAATTCAATCATGCTTCCAGGTTGGGTTGCCAGTATGCCAGGTTGCCAGGTTGGCGAGTCAGTCTTAGCCCTGATTTGCTGTGAATAACCGGTGAGTCAACCCTGGCACTGAATCGTTCTGAATGAATTGAAACTAATACTGAATCACTGTGAATGAACCGGCACGTCAACCGCAACAGTGTTTTGCGAATGAATCCGAAGCCAAATGAATCCCAGTGGTTCCACACGATGAGGGGGTGATGCTGACCCTGTCTCCGATAATAGGGATGTGTGTAGGCCAACCTACCTGAAATGTCAGCTATTTCTCCTTGGCCTTCTCACAGTGTTGATGCGCCGTCCGTTCTCATGGCAGCAGCCTTTTGGAGCATGGAGCTGAGTCAGTCATAGTACAGGTCAGAGGAAGCACTGTCAGGAGTATCCCATTTCCCAGCCTTTCATCCACTGCACATTGTTATTGTTCAAAGGGGGGAGAGGAGAGGAGAGGAGAGGCAGAAGGAGAGGGAGTGGTACAGCAAGAATCAAAAATAGAAAGCGCTTTCGAATGATAAATCTGAGTAGACTGTCACATGGAGATGTTGTTTTATTCCTTTGATTAAATATTAAAGTACCTCAAGCAGAACGGGGAGAAAAAGAAAATACACTACCTTTCAAAGTTCCTTCTAAGCAGAGGAGGTGACAACAAACTCTCAAAATGTTCCCTTTCCCTCTCTCTCTCTCTCTCTCTCTCTCTCTCTCTCTCTCTCTTCCTCTCTATCCTCTGTCTTCCACTCATGTCTTTCTCTCTTCTATTGCAGCTTTGGTAGGGAAAAAAGCAATGCCAAACAAGGGGTGCTGTCTTATGTTTTGATGAGGTGCAACGCTGGCTTTGAGACTGAAGTTTGCCTCATTATGGTTTTACTGTGTTAAACAGCACTCATTATCACCATCCAAAAAAAACCTCAGAACCATGCTTCACTCACACACTCCTCTGGCACCAGTGATGTCAGTGCATTTATGGAAGCAAAATGGATTCGTATGTTTTTTTTTATGGCGTGGCACTTTATTCGTTTTTGATAGCAGCTGCACCTGAGCTAAGTACAACGGCTTATCTTATGATATGACTTCTCCAGTGCTTCTCCTGCCAATCATGCGTGTACACATGTGCATGTATATACGCACGAGGCAATGAGTATGAGTTTGTGTCTGTGCGTGTGTGTGTGTGTGTGTGTGTGTGTGTGTGTGTGTGTGTGTGTGTATGTGTGTGTGTGTGTATGTGTATGTGTGTGGGTGAGTGTGTGTGAGTGCTTGCCCTCCTACCCACGTGTTTATTGGATTTTGATTTAATCTTTATTTGAAGAGGATTCGGTCTGGGCTCTGAGTTCTGTTATGAGTTTCATTCCTCTTCACAGGCCTTATTGAAGCCATCGCTCCTGCCTTCTCCTCAACCACTGACACACTGACGCTCACACACCTGCTCACACATACGCTCTCACACACGCAATCCCACTCACGCTCACACAGCCACGCTAACACACACACGCTGACACACACACGCTGACACACACGCTCTCACATTTGCTCACACTCATGCTAACACAAACACTCACACATACTCTCACACGCTCTCACACACGCACTCCCACTTACGTTCACACTCTAACACACACGCTCACACACACACATGCTCACACATACCCTCTCGCACACGCTCACACACACACATTAACACACACGCTCACACAATGACCTCTTAGCAGAAATGAGAGGAACAATTCAGCGCTGTGATATTAACAATAATGAACATGCCGTGGGCCTTAATTTCTTTTCAGGCAGTAAGCGAAATCCTGTGGTGTGGTGTGTGTGACATCCTTGTTTGCGTTTAGAATCAGGGTATTGAATTAGAAAAATGATTTCGCCCAGTTATTCAATTAGCTTTAGTTCATGGGTGGCGGACTTTGCTCATTGCTTATTGCTCATTACGTATTGCTTATTGCTTATTGCTTATTGAGTATTGCTCGTTGCCAGTTGCCTGTCAATGAATTGAAGGGCCTGTGTGTATGTTGAAGTGTTAGTGTGTGTATATGGTGTGTGTGTCTGTGTGTCTGTGTGTCTGTGTGCCTTTGTCTGTGTGCCTTTGTCTGCGTCTGTGTCTGTGTCTGTGTCTGTGTCTGTGTCTGTGACAGTAAGATGCTGGTCAGAGGAAGCATTACTGTACTGCATTGTGTCCTGCATCGCTGGTGACGGGCATGCACTGGGGAATGACTTCTACTACAGTGTGTATGTGTGTGTGTGTGTGTGTGTGTGTGTGTGTGTGTGTGTGTGTGTGTGTGTGTGTGTGTGTGCTCGTGTTTTTGTCCTTAGTCCATCTCAGTTTTCCATTTTGCTGACTGTCAGACTGCCAGTATGATAGATATCATATATGAGATGTGATCAGATTTTGGGATAGCGATCTTGGTAAACCATCAAAACTTAATTTGAGGGAAATTGCCAATCTCCCACACTTAGATTTAATAAACAGATATGCAAATCTCTCCCTTCTCTGGCTCTATGTGTGTTGGTGTGTGTGTATGTTTGTGTATTTCTTTGAAAGAAGAATAGTGAAAAGGTTGATGGTGAAATGACAAGAGGATAGATAAGATCTAGATAAGAACACACATACACACACACACACACACACACACACACACACACACACACACACACACACACACACACACACACACACACACACACACACACACACACATATCCACACCCTCAGAGGGAGGAAGAGAGGCTATGAAATACACACACAGCCTGCCAGGTCTATTATTGGCATATGAAACAGATGAACCTATGCATTTTTGATTCGGTGCTCTATAAATACACAGTTTGCCATGGCATGAGTTTGTGTGTGTGTGTATGTGTGTACATATGTGGGTGTGTGTACATATGTGCGTACGTGTGTATGTGTGACATATTAGTAGATGAATTTGGTTGAGTAGGTGGCACAGCAGGCTGGAAGTATGGATAATATGCATTGTGTAGCGCTTGGCATGTACACATGCTTTATGCACCCCCCTATACACATGTATTTATAGTGCCTGTACGTAGGTGTGTGAATACTTCATGACAGAATATCGCTACGCGTGCACATGGCATGTGGAAGTCATACAATATATAATGTATGTGTATAAGATACGTATACGGGGGTGCAAGTCTAGACTACATGTAAGAGTTACTGGTTCCGTGTTCTTTGTAAAGGAGAGTGGGACACAAAACTATGTGAGCGAAGAGCTGGCAGGCGGGCGGGCGGGCGGGGTAGCGGGCGGCCATCGGGTATTGCTCTGAGCGATCCCTTTCCATCAGTCCCCCCCATCCCCAACCCCGACTCATTTTGCCTGTCCTGCCCCCGGCACTTGGATGGCATGGAAGCATATGGCGGTGAGGGCGTTTAGGCATCGGGCAGCGAGAAACTAAAGAAGTGGAGAAGAGAAGAGAGGAAGAGAGGGAGGGAGGGAGGGAGGGAGGGAAAAGTGAACGCACAGTAGGGAGTGGAACCACAGGGGGTATTTAGAGAGAAAGGGAGAGATTAGTCATTAGTGGAGAGAGAGGGGAGGAGAGTTTATTCATTATTGGAGTGAGAGAGAGAGAAAGAGGGAGAGAGACAGAGAGAGAAAGATAAAGAGAGGAACTTTTGCCTTCATATGAGATTCTAAATGGAATTGTGTGTGTTTCTGTATGTCACGTAGACATGGTTGTGTTTTTGAGTTTTTCGGCTAGTTACTTGTGTGTGTCGGGGCTGCTCTCACAAAGAATTATACGATTTTAGCGTTGAGTTTTATGTTCTTTGTCACTGGGCAGATTAAACCCCTTCAGCTCAGAGCTGCTTTTCATTTCTCATGCAACAAATCTAGTCGTAATGACAGACACACAGACGGAGATTAGCAGAAGACTTCAAAGCGCTAGACACATGAAACCTCCCCAAACGAACCGTATGGCATCAAGTCACAGCTAAATATTTACACACGCAGCACTCTGTGCCTGACAGAGTGAGAGAGTGAGAGAGAGGGGGGGGGGGGGATTTACACACACAACATGAATGCAACCAAACTAGTGCTGGTAATACTGGCCCTCTGTTTTATATGAATTGAACTGTGAATGTGACAGAGGAGCAACATTAAGGGATAAAGAAATATTCGCAAGTGCTTAGGTGTGTGTGTCTGTGTATGTGTGCGTATGCGTATGAGTGTGCCTGTGTGTGTGTGTGTGTGTGTGATGTGGTTAGTGTCGTAGGCCTCTTGAGAGACAGGCTCTTGAGCCTTGAGCAGTATGTGAACTTTTGCAGAGCATCATGGGATCTCAGTCTCTCTTCTATTTACTGAGGGAACAAGAGGGTGAACATACTCTACACACACACACACACACACACACACACACATTAACACACACACACACACACACACACACACATACACTCATAAACACCCACACGGATTAACTGTCTTTTACAGTGTGCACACACTTACAGACACACATACAAAAACACACTTACTCACTCACACTCACTCATACTGCCAAAACACACACACACACACACGCACGCACGCACGCACGCACGCACGCACGCACGCACGCACGCACAAACACTTACCTGCTCCAGCTATAGTCCCACTGTACCCCCTGTGCTGCACTCTGTCCCCCTCAGGGCAGTGCAGTTTAATTGTCTTTCTAAAGAGTCTCGCTCCTCTTGGCTTCTGCCGTGAGAAGGCCTTCCTTTTTCCCTGGAGGTCAAGCAGTGTGCTTAGCAAACCAAACTAGGCAGAGCAAAGTCTGGTAGGCCTAATAGGAGAGGGACCATCCTGTCTCCAGCCCTCGTCACTGCTGGGTCCTTTCCCAAAGGCAGGAGTACGCTGTTTGTTGTAGTTCTTTAATTGTTCAAAGACTTTGAAGATCATGTCTTCATGCTGTTTTGTTTGTGTTTGCCTTACTCTGTGTGCTAATGTGTGTGTGTGTGAGTGTGTGTGTGTGTGTGTGTGTGTGTGTGTATCACCGGTCTATGCTTACAGGTGATGATGAATACTGTCTCTCTTTTGACTGCTCTTTTGAGGTCAGAATGGTGCCTGTCAGAAAATGGACCACTGCAGCCTTCTGAGACTTAGAATGCAGAATGTACACCATTGAAGTTTGTCAGTGTTCCTGCCCTGGCTTGGCTCGCCCTGAACAAGCTGTTTGGAGTTGGCCTGAATTATTTAGCTCTGTCCCTATGGAGAGGGGCTGTATTGATTATGGGTGTAAAGGCAGAGATAAGAGAATGAATACATGAGTAGGGCAGGGGAATGTTGCGCAGAGACTGACCACACACACACACACAATATCATTGACAGTAGGAGCCGTGGTCTTGCGGTTGACGGCTAGTGGGTAGCGTCTCTGTCCCTCGGCCTTGCCAGGAAGCTAATAAGAGAGGACAGCTGGTTCATCAGTGGCCATTCTGCCGTCCTGACTTAGTGCATACATCTCACCTGATTAGGCGACATGAAACACCGCCACACAGCCGTGCCGTGACGTCCCCAGCCTTCGAGGGGCAAGACAGGACCGAAGCAGCGCCCCGCTGAGTCAGACAATCAAAGGCCAATCATCATCTACGGAGATTTATCAACCCCCTCCCCCTTAGCCAATCAGTGCTATTCAATTCAGTTCACCGCATCGCATCAGATTCCTCACCAAATGAGTGCCCTCTTAAAATAGAGCCCATAGCCCCTCAAGTTGGTCTCAGTTTGTGCTCTCCCTGTCCTGCTCTGTGAGAAAGCCTTCAGTCCACTTTTAGTTGTGTCAACTGATCATCGATGGTGTGTGGCAAAGAATGGGTTTGTGAAATCTTGATAGATGGGATATTGCATAAGCAAGGCTTTGGCATCGAGCACCTTTATATAGTCCCACTGTCTGGCAGCTGAGGTGCCCTTTAGATTTGAGATCATTGGGTCATGAAATAGATTTTGAGAGTAGGTGCTGAACCATAGAGATGGCGCCACTCTACCATTCAGGCTATATTGGTATCCCAGCACCTTCTTTTAGACCACTTTTCGTTTAAGGTGGAGTAATTAAATGAATTAATATTAGTTGTACTTCTTATTAATTAAATAAGTTAATGATTTTGCCCCAGTGCTTGACATGTGTGTGGGTTGCTGAACCACACTATCTCATTAGTGCCAGGGCCAACAGCCGTGACGGTTTCCAGGGGCAACGGCGTAAGCCTTAACAACCAGGAAACTGGTCTAATGGACCGTTGAGGACGTATTGGTAAAAGTGGCAGAATCATCAGATTTATGAACTCACTTTCACACACACAGGCACAGACATACAAACTCTATCTTTTGTCCTCCGACCAACCCACACACACACACACACACACACACACACGCACACAGACACACACACATGCTCACTCTCTCACACACATAAATCTGAAGAAAAAGAGAAATTGACATTTAGAGCTCACAAATGCCAAGAATCCCACAACATCACTGTGGAATCTTCACAGCTAGGTCTTTCAAGTGTCGTTTACATGGAGCCTAGTTTGTCAAACTGATACGGATAGCTAATACAGATAGCCCTATCATCCATACGAACACTCTCTATCCGCACCTTGTTTCTGCAACGATTGCAGTCCGGGGTAGAAAGTGAGTAGATTTGAATCGGTACGGGGGCTGGTGTTCGTCTGCACGGCTTCACGCAACCTGATGACGTCATTGCCCACGTGATTAATTCGCGATCTCCAACCTGTATTTATTTCCCTTGTTCTCCCTCAAAATCTCACTCGTGGTGGGCCTCGAATTCACTAACATTAACCCAGTCTTCTGATTTTTGATTAGCCCCCTATCTTGATCTAATTCTTCTTATTCAGACGTAACATAACTTTCATGACCACAAATATAAATTGGCCAGCGATTTAATTTGCTTTTTTATTCATAAATGTATGTAAAATGCTCGGAGCAATGCCTCGTGGGAAATGGGATGACAGACATGTCATGTTACTGTTCCAAACTCTTTATTATCAATAGAAAAAATAATTCATTTTCGCATATCCTTTAGTCTGACCACTGATTTTATTAACCATCATAATGTAATGTTGTTAATTGGAGCTTGAATGTCTTGTGTAATTTGTTTATCCGTTTGCTGCTTCCTTTACCTTGTGCTTTTGAGTCTCTTCTTCTAGGTTTTTCACGTTTTTTCAGTTGTGTAAATAAAGCGCTAAAGCGCCACCCACAGGCGTGAGGTATGTACTACAGTCGGTTCACCGCAATCTGCTGCCTCCGTGTTTACGCAAATCTCTCGTTGCCAGCCTCCGTATGTACGAAATTAAAAGATTCGATTGGTGTGAAAAGTAAATCCGATTCGGAGGCCCTAGACTTCGTGTGCATTGCACCTTAGGGGTAGGTTAGGTGTTGCAGAGCTTGAATCCATCTCAAGCTTCAGACGCATGACCCTACAATTGAAGTCTTATCTCTAGACAACATTTAACATGTTCCCCATCCTCCCTCCTCTATAGGACTTCCTGCTAAGCAGGTGTGCACACACACACACACACACACACACACACACACACTAACACATCGAACACACACACTCCCTCTCTCTATTTTTCACTCTCACACACACACTCTCTCTTTCTCTCTCTCACACACACACATTCACATGTAACACATTCATGCACACACTCTCTCTCTTACACACACACTGTTTTGAGAGGAGAAGCTCTACGGCTGGAGTTTGGTGGTGATGTCATCCTGGAAGATGCATATTCATGAGAATGTGGATCAGATGCAGAATATTCATTGAGATGAGAGGAGATGAGGCAACAGATGTCCTGCCAGTATGCCTCTTCAAATCTGCCCGTGTTAATGAAACTCCGACTAAGATGTTTTCTCATCAGTTACTAGAAGTGACTGTTTGTGTGTGTGTGTGTGTGTGTGTGTGTGTGTGTGTGTGTGTGCGCGTGTGTGTGCGTGTGTGAGTTTGCGTGTGTTTGTGTGTGTGTGCGCATGTGTGTGTGTGTGTGTGTGCACACGTCTGTGTGTGTTTGTGTGTGTGTGTGTGTGTGTGTGTGTGTGTGTGTGTGTGTGTGTGTGTGTGTGTATGTGTGTGTGTGTGTGTGTGTGTGTTCGTGTGTGTGTGATGTGTGTGTGTGTGTGTGTGTGTGTGTGTGCGGGCTTATGTGTGTTTGTGTATGTGTCTGTGTGTAGGTGAGTTAAAGTGTGTGTGCAGGTCTCTGTGTGTTGATGGGTCGTCTCTTTTGTAAATGTCCCTTTGTCCAACCTGGCAGTTTCCAAAAGAAGTAGTCTTCAAAACATTCTGCTTAAGAATGAGAATTCAGGTAGAAAGGCCATTTTCGAGAGACATTATTCCTGCAATCTTTTGTCTTTTTTTGTCAAAGCTTTCAGTATTATATTGAAGCACTGTAGGACAATTGTTTTACCAAAGAAAAACAGCACCACAGCATAGCCTACTGACCAATGTGATGGAGGGGGAGGCAATCCGGCTGAAGTCTGAGTCTTCGTGTAGGGCATGCCGGGAGTCATGAAACTGGGATGCAGTGCGCCACTCGTCAAGAGGGTGTCAGACTGACACGGTGTCTGAGAGGACCGTTCCCAATCTCATTTAAACGGGAGCATCGGTACAGAGAGGCAATGCTGTCTGCTCCTCAAATACAAATTATGTCATTCCTCACCGCATACGCACACACACACACACACACATAAGCATATGCATACAGAGACACACACAAACCAGAGATGATTCCATTCCCAATGAACTTGTAATAAGGTAGCCCGTACATTGATATTCATGGGATTCAGATTTATAGGACACAAACACATATGCACATGCTTCATCCACACAGCACACTGAAGGAAGACATCTCCTCCTCACACAGATTGATGTCCTTTGTGCCTAGGCACACACACACACACACACACACATGCTCGCAGACACACACACACACACACACACACACACACACACACACACACACACACACACACACACACACACACACACACACACACACACACAACAAAATTGAAGAAATGCCCTTTTCCCCTCCTAACCTGCACTTTAAGTAATAGAGGCACTCTTAGCCTCCTGTGGCGCTTGCCTCTTAAGCAGATGGGGTCTGGAGGGTTTTTGTGTGTGTGTGTGTATGTTTGTGTGAGTGTGTGTGTGTGTGTGTGTGTGTGTGTGTGTGTGTGTGTGTGTGTGTGTGTGTGTGTGTGTGTGTGTGTGTGTGTGTGCACCAGCCTCCCAGCACTAATGAGGCCTGCACGTCCCTGTGTAGTTTTGGACACACAGCTGATGCGTGTGAGCTGGTCGACCGAAGGGCCACAGCGCCACCACACTCCAGCCTGGCCAACCCAACACTACTGGCTCACTGTATTCAATCTCAACACAGCATTCACTCCAGCCTGGCCAACCCAACACTACTGGCTCACTGTATTCAATCTCAACACAGCATTCACTCCAGCCTGGCCAACCCAACACTACTGGCTCACTGTATTCAATCTCAACACAGCATTCACTCCAGCCTGGCCAACCCAACACTACTGGCTCACTGTATTCAATCTCAACACAGCATTCACTCCAGCCTGGCCAACCCAACACTACTGGCTCACTGTATTCAATCTCAACACAGCATTCACTCCAGCCTGGCCAACCCAACACAGCACTTACTTTAGTGTGGCCGAGCCCAACACTACTGTGCCCACTGCCCAATGAGCACTTTCTCTCATACCGGGATTTAAAAATATCAATTTGAAAGAAAAAATAGTATTCTCTAATTTGTATTAGATGGACCTCATTAAATGCCTGTGTTATTTCTATGAAACTAGTATAGTGTTCAGTTTTTTCATAAAAATACGGGAAATAATTTTCCAAATACGATGTACCGTATGCATCTGCTGTTAAAGCTTTGCACCTGTTTAAGACACATGGCAAGAGCAAGATTGATGTCTCATTTCTCTTCTCTGAGTCAGTGTAAAGGCCAATTTATAGTGCAGGCATCAAGCTCAACAAAAACTGAAAGAGTGCAGGCTTTCAAAGCGCTTGAAAGCTTGAAAATGTCAATGTCTCTAACTGGATGACAAGACATTTGACCTGTGTTTTTTTTCTTCTTATCTCAAAATACGTTTTAATGTATTTTTTGTTCATCCCTGATAGCACTTAAGACATTTGTCTTCCTATGTGAAATCTAAAGGTCAGCTAAACGAGACAACCTCTCTCCAGTGAATGTTTGGAGAATGGACAGGGAGAAGTGTGGCACAGAATAGGTGCTGTCATTGGGTTCTTGCCTATGCTAAACACAATGACTTGGCTAATGTAACTTTTCATAGTGCTGCTATGACAACCATGAAACTGATAAATTCCATCGCTACTGATGACATTTCTCAAAAAACATAAAATGATCACATTTGACCAACACATAATTTGAGAAGGTATGTTGGTCCAACCGTAGAGTGAGTTGTTGAACATTTGTGACACATTTTGCGGTAATGTGTATGGAGGGCTGTGGTTGACAGCTTATTGTTTTTGATAAGTCTGTCTAGGACCACAAGAGACAATAAATAGCCACTGTTTCAGTTGATGATGATTGTATAAAGACAGATTGTCTGAAGGAGAGAGATTTGGAGGGAGATTCATGGTTGTGTCTGAGCAAGAAAGAGGGAAACAGTGAGAGAGGGAGAAAGAGAGAGAGAGGGGGGGTGGGGGGTATGAGGTATGGAGGCGGTGTGTAAAGTGACTCACTCTTTCCCCCTTCTACTTCAACATCCCCACTTTTCCTCTAAAAATACAACTGGAAGTAAATGGCACAGTGGGCGCCTGATTGGCTGAGAGGAATGGAAGGAGCTATTGTCTCTCTCGCTTACATGGATGCGCTCTTGTGTGCCTGTGTGTGAGTGAGGGAACACATAGAGAGAGAGAGAGAGAGAGAGAGAGAGAGAGAGAGAGAGAGAGAGAGAGAGAGAGAGAGAGAGAAAGAGGAAGAGAGAGAGAGATAGAGTGAAAAGAGGTAAATGCCAACTTTGTGTGAGGGAGGAAACAGACAGAGAAAGAGAGTGGAAGGAGAAAGAGGGAGAGAGAAAAGAGGTAAATGTTGCCTGTGGTGAGAGAATAGACAGAGAAAGAGAGAGAGAGAGAAAGGGACAGGGAAGACAGGGGAGAAAAAAAGAGGTAAATGTGAAGGTTGAGGAGTAAATGGTTCTCCCTGACAAAAGCCTGCCCTGGTGTCAGTGACTCCAGCAGCAGACATTCATGTTTCATGTGTGTGGCTTAGGAGGTCTGTGCGAGAGCTATTACTGTCCTTGCTGTCAGAAATACACTCATCTATTACCCATGAGCTGTGCTGTACATGTGAAGCACTGTTACTTAAATTAGCACAGTCTGCTGATTTGTATATTTTGAGGTCTGTGGACATTTGTGAGTGCAGGTATAGGTTAACACTCAGTCAAATGTGCACAATCAGACATGTGTGAACATCTTATTCTTCCTGGGGAGAAAACATTTGGTTCTACTTTTCTAGTAATAGTTCATCAGTTTTTATTATTTGACATGCAGTACAGGGCAGAGTTAAGTGCAATTCTTCAGCTCAGTCTCTTTGATGTATTGGATGAAATAAAACTATGCCAGAAACACACCTCCACAAGGTCAGCCATCTCTGCTTGACTAGAATAGTTAGGATGTGTGAGGGAGAAGTAAGCAACTTTTATCCGTCTACACGATGGTAAATTCCCACGACTTAGTCGAGTTAGGGCTTTTTGGTCATCCTCTCTGGCCGTTCCAGTGTGTTAGAGGAACTTGTTAAGGGAGAGCTTCTCTATAAATGACTTTGGTCGTGTAAAATGAATGAGCGAGGATGAATAAAGAATGAGTTCAAAGCCGGAGTCAGAAACCATCAGCCGGCCTGGCAGGATGTCGGTGATTGAGGAAGTCCCCTTAATTATTTATCGCCAGCTTTCACCGCCGAACAAACTTGTCCCGCCAGATGAAGTGGACTTTGTCTGGAAACAGATTTTGTACTAAAACAGATTGAGTGGGTCTGGCTGTGGTGAAATGCCGTACAATATTCATGAATTTCAGCTCATGATCAATATTTTATTTTTCAATTTTTGAGGGATTATTTCTGGGTATGACTCCAGTGTGTGTGTGTGTGTGTGTGTGTGTGTGTGTGTGTGTGTGTGTGTGTGTGTGTGTGTGTGTGTGTGTGTGTGTGTGTGTGTGTGTGTGTGTGTGTGTGGTTGTGAAGGGCTGTTCACTTCAGGTTCTTGTTCTGTTGGAGACTGACTGACACTAAGCAGTACTTCTGTAATGCAACGACACAGTCTGTTGTCTTTTGTGTGTCTGTAAGAGGTATATGTGTGTGTACTCACCTGGTAGTTGTGTACAGATTATGTTCATTTTTTAATCGTTTTAGTTTTTGACTTAAATTTTTGGGTAGTGAATTTGATTCTGTACACCTCCCATATATATACTTCTAGCTGATAATCCATTTCAAGTTATACGGTAATGGGACCCTGTACATTCATTGTAAGTAGTATCTGTATGTATTTACCTAATACAATCATAGCAGTGTGTGATGACACGTCTGTTCTGTGTGTTTGTGTGCAGATTGTGTTCCGTAAGATCAGCGACGTGAAGCGCGAGGAAGAAGAGCGTCTGCGGAGGAAGAACGAAGCCCCCCTCAACCTGCCGCCTGACCACCCAGTGCGGCGCCTCTTCCAGCGCTTCCGGCAGCAGAAGGAGGCCCGTCTGGCCGCCGAGCACTTCTACCCCGATGAGAACGACCTAGAGAAGGGCCATGTTCAAGGTCCACTCCTGCAGCAGTCCGTGGTGCTCCACGACGTCATCGCCAGCACCAGCATCGTCACGGTAACAGAAAGCCCAGCCACGCCCATACCTTGTAACTCCGTCCCCGGCCCGGTGCGGGGCCTGTCGGACCGCGGCAAGCTCCAAGCCCCGTCTCTGGGTGGCGGCGCCGGGCCATCAAAGATGAGAGGTTGGGGCCGCTTCCGGGAGAGTGTGGCAGCTAAGCCGGAAAGCGGCTGGTCCAAAGTGTCCAAGGCCGAGTCCATGGAGACGCTGCCGGATCGGGGGAAGGGCATTACCCCGGAGGGGAGCGGCCTCAAGAAGACGGACTCGTGCGACAGCGGCATCACCAAGAGCGACCTGCGGCTGGACGAGGGCGAGGCACGTTCGCCCGTTGGCGACCGCAGCCCACTGCAGCTTAGAATAGTGGGGGGGGCACCCATCCCCTCCATAGTCACCAGCTGCACGCCGACGGCCTCCAGCACGCCTTCACCGCTCCCCTCGCACATCCCGCCCATCCCCGAGCACAGCCTGCACGCCTCGCTGGGCGAGCTGCGTGCCGAGCTCAAGGGGGAGCTTGTGGTTCTGGGCTCGCGCATGCTGGCCCTGGAGTCGCAGGTGGCCGAGGTGCTGCGCCTGCTGCGACAGAGGAGGAATCTTAGCCCCACCACCCCCCCGACCCCCACCTCCCCGCAGCCGCTCTTCCACATCTCGCGGCCTGCCACGCCCGACTCCGAGAAGGAGGACATCTTCAGCTGAGCACTGGCGTGGACGCGTTAGGTGTTAACTTGTTTTTTTTTGGTGATGGACTCCATCCAATGGATGTCGTCCATCTAGAGACAAACGGGGTGATGGTTTAGCTCTCAGGGCACAATGAGTGACAGCGGTCATTGAGACAGTGGTCATGGAGACAGTGGTCATGGAGACAGTGGACATGGAGACAAAATGTGCCCAGAGGGAGAACGGGGGTCCATGCAGCGTCTGGCACGGTGGCACTGGCATCTCCGACAGGCTGCCCGCAGACTCCCACCCCACACACACCCTCACCCAGATCCCAACCTAGACCCAAACCCCCACCCCCCCTCCCAGTCTGAGCTGAGCACTCCTCCTCCTTATTATGAGATTGCGGGAGATCCCTATCTATCTACTTCATCTGCTCAGATTTAAGCAGAGCCTTATCATGGCCGGCCGTGCTGATATCCATTATCATCACTGAGAACTCTTGAACCTGCTTGCCAGGGGATGAGGAGGAGGAGGAGGAGGAGGAGGACTTGATTGATTTAGAACACTGGCACTGTGCTTGAGGTCAGCTTTGAGATCCAGACCGTGATCATGTCTGGAGACTGTTTGGTGAAGTTGGTTGGACGTACAGAACTGTATTTGGTTACACATTTTGGATGTGACACAACACAACAGATTGAAATGATGTATTAGTCTTTTTGTGGGTGATGTGATTTCCCACACGCACGCACACGCACACACACACACACACACACACACACACACACACACACACACACACGCACAAACGCACACACACGCACAAACACTGTCACACCACAGACACTATGCCACACTGAAATATCACTGATAAAGATTTTATTTTTTTTAGAAGCAGGACTACCACTGGCGTCTTTTGCACAAACCGTCCCTCCTCATCCTGTGCGTCTAGCGGGGAGAGGGAAGTGTACAGAAGAGAACCCCAACGCCGTTCGGCGTTCCGTGGCAATGCTCGACGCCCACTTGAAAGCTGTACAGGAAGCCACAAGAGCTCCTGCCTTGTGGCTGGGTCTTCCAGAAGAAGAAGAAGAAAAACATCATCGACACTGATCACATCAACCTCACAGGAGCACGATCCAGTGGCAACACATTATCATGAGCATGTCATTTCCCACGTGGCCTTGCGCTAGCTCCACATTAAGGCGCTCATATCTAGATTAAGGTTTGACGTCCTTGTGTCCCTCTAGTCTGACTCCGTCCTTGTGCATCAGACGCACTACCTTCAATTCCTTTCATGGTCACACAGCTCTGGGCAGAGGTTTTCATTACGCTATCGTTGGTCTCGCATAAACCACACAACGCAGATAAAGAAGATTTAAATGATAGTCTACCTAACATATCTAGAGTCCCAGGTCTGCTCCCTTCTTAGCATCCCCATTAGCAATCATTACTACCAACATATTTGAGTAGACTCAGTTTCTACAGCTTGCTGTTCCATTGTGTCATCATCTCCGGTCCGACCTGAACGGACTGTTGTAGAACTGAACCCCTGCAATAAGCTGGTGAATATTGTGCCTTGTGCAGTTGGCTGCCGTGTCGCGTTGTGGGGACAGTGGGGATTGTTCAGCTGGTGCAGTCAGCCACAACCATCAGTGTCAGCTCCTGAGGTTAATTATCAGGTCTGTGGGGGTTCGGGTGAAGGCACAGGCTTTTGTCATATCCACCAATTGCCAGGAGAACTAGCTGGGTAGGTGTGAATGTACGTGTGTGTGTTTGTGTCTGTTCTGAGTTACCTAGTTGCAGACTGTATCAGCACAACTGCAGGATTCAGTGTTTAAAGGTACAACAGGCAAGATTTTGTCTGAAGAAAAGCCACAATGTTTAACGTTCCTCACTAAAATTGTTTCATACAAATAATCCCTTCACTTTGTTTGGCAACCTCCGAATGTGGGTGCCAAAGTTACAGTCGAAGGTGCCTGAGCAACAAAATTGACAAGAACTCTGAGCCCATTGGAAAAACACATTCATATTGTGGCATCTGTACATCTGATTAGAAAGAAAGTTAAGAGTGCTCTTCACAGTTGGCTGATCTTTTGCTGGACAGGTTGGTTGGTGAGGTATATATCTCTTGCTAAACAGGTTTGTACTATTGTTAAGTAGTGATATAAGTTTGATCGACAGGCACCCCTATGGTAACAAAGGGCATTCGTTTAACTCACCTCCAGATAGAAAAACCCCTGTCCCCTATGGAGTGTTTTTTTTTTTTTTTAAATGCTACCTACTCAGCCTATAATTCGGAATGTCATTTTATCTAAGCATATTATCTTTGTATCAGCATCTGCCATTGTTTCCAGAATATATACTGTATGTGTGTGTGTGTGTGTGTGTGTGTGTGTGTATGTATGTGCGATTTCTCTTTACAATATAAGCATGTGATGCATATAAGCATGTGATGCAAGACACATCCCCTAAAATAATGACCACACCGATGTTTATTCTGAAAAATAACCTTTACATTTATTTCAGGGATAAAACTGTCAGTACAGTCAAAGGGCAAAATGAATGCCCATATACTATCATTTAGTGCAAATCCAATCAAAGCTAGTCATGAACCGAAGGCACCCTTACCACTGCCAACTAAATACTTCATGGTTAAGCAGGACACCGACATTTTCAAAGTATAAAACACAAATGACTATCAAATGGCATAAAGGTCAGTGTGGTAGAGTATTTGATGGCACAAGCCAAAGTCAAGGTCAAAGTTCATCTGTATGCAATCAAAACAAGCTAAACGCTAAGAGCGTCCTCTGGGTGCCCTCTTGTTTCCTTGGCCTGATTCTTTAACGTCAGTCTTTTATGTAGACCATGACATATGAATGTTGCCTGAGCGCTGACACGTCATGCTAACCCATGCCACCATGAATGTGACTGTCATGCTCATGAGGAGTTATGAAGCAATAACGCAACCCATAATATGGCTATAGTCTCTACAGCGCGCTCCGAGTGGACCCTATAACGTTAGTCATATTTACGATGGCCTGACAGAACTGAACGTAAACAATATAAATATATATGTATATATATATATATATAAATATATATATTTATATAGAAATATACATCTATTTTTATGAACCTTTTAACCCCATAAAACAGACCTTACTCATGCAATGTAGAAAAATCCAGCCTGATCTTTTGTGAAGGAGAGTTAGAATAGGCAGGATACAGATGTACCCCCCTGGCAGACATCTGTTGGTGCTGAGGTGAGTGGCTGATACGGAGGGAGAGTGTACTGTTGAGTTCACAGAGCCACAGGGAGTGATCTACCTAACCCCAGAGCTGAACTTGTTGAGATTTTAAGAAAAAAGCTAAAACAAACCTATGAGAATTCAGCCTGGACATTTTCATTTGTATCTTAAAGGGGCATGGGGGAAAATGACAGACACAGAGACAGACAGACAGACTGACAGACAGAGTGAGTTACCATCCCTGCATGAACCCCATCCTGTACACATATAATGACTGTACACGCGTGTCTGACCTCTGACTCGGTCACGTGCGAGCCTCCGCCTCACCATCACAGCCCCTGCGCCACCCTGCTCCGCGCCACCACGTGTCACATGACCTCTCCCAGGATTCACCTCTCCCCTGCGCCCCATTCCCACGCAAGCATGATCAGCAACCACGGCCCGCCTGTGGGCAATTATTTTTATGGTCAGCTCTGTGTCAGCTGCCTGGTAGCACTAAGCACTGTATGTAAGTATGTATGTAATATATTTGGAATGTCATTTACTGAAAGAATATGGAGAGAGTAAATTATTAATTATTATGAATTATTGTTATATGAAGAAAAGACACTTTTGAGGTTTATGCACATGTTCTATTAATGCTGTATGCATCTCTCCTGTGGATGGAAATTTTAACTTCTGCAAGCACAAAGAGGAGAATTTGTAAAGAAATGTAAAATGTTATTTATAATGATAAAAATATTTTATACACAGGCACTCTGTTTCTTTCATTAAGACTTGACACTGTGGTTGGTGTGAAGATAGACAGACATTTGCAGCTGTGTTCATGTAAGGATTTGTTACAGAACAAATGAGGAATTGAAATGAAAAGTGAACCACTCTTGGGAAAACAAAGCAATACTGGCCCATAATATAAAGACATAGAGGTAGATTGAAAGACAGAGGAAACATAAGAAAAGGCAGTTACAGGCTGACAGGCAAGGATGTAGTTAACCGTGAAAATAATTCTGGTCCACAATAAGGCGCGTCACAAAACCAGGTAATGGACATAAAAGCGCCTGTAAAAGATTCCCTAACAGATGGGGTCCATTACACATGATGAAATTATTTTGATATCGCTAACCCAAGGCTAATAAGGTGGCGTTCTTAGCATAAGCTATTTAAAGTGTAATACTGAAGGTGTATTCTCTGCAGCGAGCTTTGTGACGCCTGTCCACATCTAAGTCTCCCTAATGAAGGGGATTTGGGGTCTGACCCGCGCGCTAATCAGATTACTGTCACAGATCCGCTCTCACTGCTAGCGCCCAGAGACGGATAGGGGGATTGGGAGGCTAGCCCAGCGGCTAGGGCTAACTTGGACACTAATCAAAAAGAGGTGACAGGAAACAATGGGTGCCCAGAAAAAGGGAATGAAAGTGGGAAAAACTGATTCCAAATCAGTCATGAACACACACATACACACCCATTCCTATGAAAGAGTTCTGTTTTAGCATAATACAGCAGAGGGACGGTGGGAGGAGGGAAGTAGATTGTTTTTCATGAAAGCTGTCCGTCACGTCGACTCCGTCACAGGCTTGCTGAGGTACGATGTGGGTCGAAGGTCAGCGGGCCTTGCGGTCCCACTCCAGTCCCACCTGAGCGAAACAGTACAGGAAGCCCAGCATGGGTATGGCGATGTTGGACCACCCTGCAGACAATATCACACACACACAAAACACACACACAACATGAGATCAACTCAGGAAGTAAGATGAAGGATGAAGACACATAAATAGCACACACACGTTTACGTATTCATGCCGCATACACAACGCTCCACTGTTCTGCCCTGGAATATCACACATTATCACATGGAATTTGGTTCCAAGGAGTAAGATTTGGCAGGGAATGAGTGGGAAGGAAGGAGGGTCCTCGAGAGCAACCTGCCCGTGTGTGGTGCAGGACAACAGTGCTGACACTGCTCTACAGCATCCCCTACAGGAAGTTCAACAGCATAAAATAGTATGCACACTCAGTTTATGTATGCTTTGTCCATGCACTGTGCATGTAGTATGTTAGTTTGGTTTGATAAGAACACACACAAACATATAAGTGTGTAAAACTCACATCCTTGGGCAACAAGTGTGTGTGTGTGTGGTGTGGTGTGGTGTGGTGTGGTGTGGTGTGGTGTGTGGTGTGTGTGGTGTGGTGTGGTGTGGTGTGGTGTGGTGTGGTGTGTGTGTGTGTGTGTGTGAATAAATGAATATGAGGGGTGGACAGGACGAGGATCTTGTCAGAGTGAATGGTAAACAGATTAAGAGAAATTAAGAAAAAATTACAAACACCACCACACTACCGACTTTTGATCCACAAAGCCAGATTTAGAGAGAGAAATCAACACTACAGCCCTTGGCTAGTATTTTTCCAGTCCAGTGGGCACGTGCACCCTCCGGCTAGCAGAGACAGAGATCAGTCATTTAACCAGACCAGTCCATTTTGCGGGATTTGCAGGATCAATCAATGCCCTCCCTGACCGGCCTGTTCCAAATCATCTTATCAGATGCCACATAAACACACTGGTCTCTGGTGTGGGGGCGACCCAGCCCAAACAGAACAGAACAGAGCAGAACAGAACAAAGCAGCTCCCGACCGACACAGCCTGGCTGGGACACAGGGCTCCAGCTCATCTGCCTTCAAGAGACGACAGTGGTTGGAGAGGTAACCTGCAGGCTAACAGACAGAGAGAGACGGGGGATTTTGGATGAATGCCTCTGCCTCCTGTGACGGGAGCTACTGTGTTCCTATGCAGTCTGTGCCCTTAGAATCAATAGAAGCTTTGTGACACAGATGGAGGTGTCTGTGTGTGTGTGTGTGTGTGTGTGTGTGTGTGTGTGTGTGTGTGTGTGTGTGTTCGTGTGTGTGTGTGTTCGTGTTCGTGTGTGTGTGTGTGTGTGTGTGCGCGTGTGTGTGTGTGTTCGTGTGTGTGTGTGTGTGTGTGTGTGTATGTGTGTGTGTGTGTGTGTGTGTGTCTATATGTGTATACCTAAAATAGGCTTCAGTCATTTAGTTAGACTACAGCAGGTTGCCTCTGGGAAATCAATACTGTTTGTGGTTGTGTATTTATGTGTGCCTATGTAGGAATTGAAAAGATTGACAAATTCACAACAGATGACCCCCTCCCACCCCCACCCCCACACAAACACACATCTCTTGTCTCCCCAGGAAACAAACAAACCTTAAAATAGTCACACAGATCTCAAACACATGGATACACACATTATATTCTGCAGCTTAGGAAGGCTATAATGACCAACAAAGAGGTAATGTCACATCTGTCTGTCCAAGTCCTAGAGGTAAAAGAGAAACTCTGGCAAACACAGAGAGAAACCAAGACTCAAACTGAGAAAGGAAGAGAGAGAGAGAGAGGGAGGGAGAGAGAAAGAGAAAGAGAGAGCGAGAGAGAGAGAAAGGGAGGGATGTGTGCTGTTGCTAACCTCAGCTATCTGACTGTGGAGGTGACACCGGCAGCCAAGTGCTGAGAACAGGATTAGGACAGGATTATGGCACTGAGGGCTAAGATTTATCTCTACACAAACCAATGGGGGGGTGACATGGACAGCCGGCAGGTACACCTACTCTTCTCACACCACACCACGCCATGTGTGTGTCAGTCAAAAGTGTCTCCCATGACTACGGAGCTCAGATCTGCAGACTGCAACTCAGGGCCCAGATATGAGTTCCTCTGTCTTCTTGTTGATATGAGAGGTGAGTGTGGTATAGCAACGCCAGCGAAAAATCCAGGTAGCACTTTACTTTACAGGGCGGTAGGAAGCGGGTGTCATCATCTCAAACAACAGTAACAACCACAAATGAAAAAGAAGAGAGGAGAGAGATGGGCATCACTGCCACGGCACGAAGACCAGGGGAGAACAGAGAAGAGAAGAGAAGAGAGGAGAGAGAGATGGGCATCACTGCAACGGCACGAAGACCAGGGGAGAACAGAGAAGAGAAGAGAAGAGAGGAGAGAGAGATGGGCATCACTGCAACGGCACATAGACCTGGGGAGAAGAGAGGAGAGAGAAGGGTGGCTGGAACCTGGCATGAAGTGATTTTAGGATTGCGACAGAGATCAAGTGAATGTAAGACCACCAACAACAACCGTGTGTGTGTCCTTTTGTATGTCTTACGCTCAACATCTCGATATCAGTCACCACCCCCATTCTGTATCCTTCAGCTGACTCTCAGCATCACTGGCTGATGTCTCAGATATCCTCTTACACGCTCCGCTCTCCGCTCTCCCCTATTCCACAACCCTCCCAACGCCAGAAAACAGCAGTCATAGGAACACTTGGTGGAGGGAGTGATTTGGAATGTGTCCCGATAATGCACTTCCTGTGACCTTCTGTCCAGCCTCTAAGTAGGGTCAGTTCTAAGCTGAACCCTAAATGACTCATGTCCACTCTGTCTGCATGTGTAATAACAGTGGCCTACTCCCTGAGAGGGGCGAGATAAGGGCTCATTAGTATTATTGGGTGCCCAAACGACGTGTAATGGTTATTGCACACAAAAGCTGTGATTAGATACCTTTCTGGTGTAATAAGGCATTAGTGTCAGACATGTTTATCTAAGGGTGGTGGATGGGCGCTTATCTCCCAACAGCTCCCATCTCTATATTTATATATTTATTTAGGGGTAAATATGTTTAGAGAGATGGGCATAGCCTGAGGAGCTCAAAGAAACTCATAAAAGCCAGTTACAGAAGGTCTCTGTATGTGTGTGTGTGTGCCTTCATTGTACTATAGATTATGTAACAAAAAATGTTATTTAATAACTTATTTTCTTTATCACCATTATGTCAACACTGGTGTGTTAAAATTTTCTTTTACAGTGACTGGAGATCTTTTAAAGTTAAATTAGTTTTTTATGAATGAAAATGTAAATATGCTTATTTGTCTGTGTGTCTGAGATAGGATATGCATGTGTGACACGCAAGTGTGTGTGTGTGGATGTGAGAGTGAGAGAGAGAGGGAAGGAGGGAGAGACCACTAATGTTTGCTACCTCATCAATTTGTGAGCAAAAAAAAGAAATCCAATCCTATCTTTTCCCCCATCTTTCCTGCGCGCAGCCTGTCCGCCCCTAACGGCAGGGCCCCCAGCTCCTGCTTCAGCCCCTCCACCACAGCCCTGGCATCTCATCTAAATCACTGCGCTCCTGGTCCAGTCAGCAGTATTAGAGCACATACATGATTTAAGAGCATTGATCTACAGCCAATTAAAAAGAAAAAAAAAGAAAGTGCAAATGCCTACCCATAGAATATCCAACAGAATATGTGAGTATGTGCACGGCATGGAAATATATAATGCATATGGGAATATTCTAATGAGGAGCAAATGTTACTATATAAAGGCACCAGCCAGTCAGCCTGTTCACCACCACCCAGCTGGTTCAGTGGGATGCAGATAGCAAATGCTAAGTAGCCCACAGACAGTACAAAGGCAGCACTTAAATGCTGTATGATGTGCTATGATACAGGCTTCTGAATGTGTTACTAGTGTTTCATTGTTAGCGAGGTAATAATACTGATGTTTTGACCAGATGAAGAAGAATTAGTGGACAGTGATCAGTGGTTATGAGTCTTAATATTGCATTCCTGTTTTAGATCTAAAGGTGCTATCCAAAGTAAAAAAGAAAGTCAAAAGATCAAGGGACACGATGGAAGAGAGAGAGAGAGAGAGAGTGTGTGTGTGTGCGTGCAAGTGTGTTTGTGTGTGTGTGTGTGTGTGTGTGTGTGTGTGTGTGTGTGTGTGTGTGTGTGTGTGTGTGTGTGTGTGTGTGTGTGTGTGTTTGTGTGTGCATGTGTGTGTGTGTGTGGATGTGTGGGTGCGTGCGAGTGTGTGGAGAGACCATCCCTCCAGTGGCTTCATTAGACAGAGCCAGGGACTGTCACTGTCACATCACACTTGAACTGGCAGATGAATAACAGAAATAGAGGACCTGAGAGAGAGAGAGAGAGAGAGAGATGAGCAGAAAAAGGATACAGATTTCAAAAGGGTGGTGAGAGAAAGACTAAAAGAAAAACTGACCAGAATGAAACCACCTGCGCTAATTACTGTACCCACGAGCTGTGGCATGAGAAAGACGGCTGAATACAAATAATATACAGTCATCAAAATAGTCACGACTACAAGTAATAAAGAAGAAGAAGTACTTCTACCTGACTGTATGGAGAGGGAAAGAGAGAAGGAAAGAGAGACAGAGAGAGAGAGAGAGAGAGAGAGAGAGAGAGAGAGGCAGAGAGAGAGAGAGAGAGCGAGCGTGGGCACATAGGAAGGTGTTGGGGAGTGGGGCAGTGGGGGCAGTGTGGCTCAGGCTGATTGCCCTTCAGTTCATCTGTAAGCCTCTCCTGGCCACTTAGCCAGTGTGTGGCGTCATGACAACGGAGCTGTTGAGCGTGTCTTAACCCTCTCGGATGCCTACACGCCTAACAAGGATCAGCAGATCGCAGACTGTGTGTGTGTGTGTGTGTGTGTGTGTGTGTCAGATGTTGCCCACACACAGCAACACTAAAAGAAACTTCAGCCTAGAATCTTGTGGATGTGTGTGTGTGTGTGTGTGTGTGTGTGTGTGTGTGTGTGTGTGTGTGTGTATCAGATGTTGCCCACACACAGCAACACTAAAAGAAACTTCAGCCTAGAATCTTGTGGATGTGTGTGTGTGTGTGTGTGTGTGTGTGTGTGTGTGTGTCCACATGACGGAGAAGAAAAATAGTTGCATCTTCAGTTCAGACAATGCAAGAATAATGGAACTACAAACTGACAGAAAATAAGTTAATCAGCTTGGGGGGACGCAAGACAGAAGGAGTTAAAATGCTGCCATTAAACACAAATAATTGACACACAAAGGGTCCAGCCAGTTCAATTAGTCTGCGAAAACGTTACCTTGTGCCCCTTACTTCACCACTCCCATCTCCTCTGTCCTACACATACTGTACATGCACATAGTTATCCGTGTTGTCTCTTGTACCGCCGATGCTCTTTAGCTGGCTATATATATATATATAAATATACACCAGCTGAATTTGTCATTAAATGTCCACACAAAGTGTGTGTGCGCGTATGTGTGTGTGTGCGTGTACCTTTATAGCAACCAATCACAATAAATCAAATGTAATTATGCGGAATATGACATTATGCATACACTTGCAAACACAGAACACAAGCACACACACACTCATTCATATACACACATACACACTGTCAAATAACCAAAAAGGACCCAATGGACAAATGATCAACAAATAAACCCTGAGATGGCCCTAGTACAAAACATACATGATGACTCATCACTTCTAGATACACAAAGGCACTTTCACTAATGGACACTAATGTGGAGGAGGAGTCTCTCTCATTAAATAACACAGCGTACTAATACACTAATACACTAACACACTAATATCCAGACACACTGCAGTGTATAGAATGCAAAACCACACTTCTCTCTGCGTCTATCTGCCTGGCTCAGACGTCGGGGGAAACATAAATATTTCTCTCCCAACTGCCCATGGAAGTGCAGAGGTGGCGAGTAAGAACCCAGCAGGCAGAGAGGAGGAGAGGAGATGGGGGACAGAAAAGATGAGAGAGGAGCAGAGAGGAGGAGAGAAGGGGCAGTGAAGAGGAAAGGGGGCACAGAAAAGATGAGAAAGGAGCAGATAGGAGCAGAGGAGAGGGGTACAAAAAATGAAGAGAGGAGGGGCGGAGGCTAGGAGCAGAGAGGGGCAAAGATAGGAGCAAAGACAGGAGCAGAGGAGAGGACAAGAGAACAGAGGAGAGCAAAAGGGGAGCAGAGAGGAGTAGAGAGGTGCAGGGAGGAGCAGAGAGAGGTGAAGAGGAGAGGAGAGGGGGCAGAGGAGAGGACTGGAGAAGAGGGGAGAGGACAGGGAGGCATGGGAGAGAACAGGACAAGACAGGAGAGGAGAGTGGAGGCATAGGAGAGGACAGGAGAGGAGAGTGGAGGGGAGGATAGGAGAGGGGGTAGAGGGAAGGAGAGAGGAGAGTGGAGGAGAGAGGAGGAGAGAGGAGCTGAGTATGAAGGAGATTCCCCAGGCTGCCTTCATGTTCTCCTGCCTGTCTGCTCTGATGTGATAACGGCAGCTCTGGAGGCGCGGTCACAGCTAAATGGCCATGGCCAATCCCATTACACCTACAGACCAGTGGGTGGGACACTGATTCACAAGAGCTCTTTATTTCTCTTTTTTCTCCCTCTCTATCTCTCTTTCTCTCTAACACACACACACACACACACACACACACACACACACACAACCATAGCCTTTGTAGTAAATGCTGACCTTACTGCATAATGTATATATTACAAAATAATGACTTTATGATACTGAAAATAAATTACTTATGGCCGTCAGGAGAAAGCAGATACCCGCTCACATCCAGATACACAGCTCCATGTCAAACACCTCACATTACTCTACATTACCCTTGAGGTTTGGGCCCGGATCAAAACATTTACATAGTGCATAGCCTGGGCTGCTAGTGGGAGTGACAGGTGTGTTTATCTGCCCCTTACATTACCATATACCATTTACATACAATTTATTTCAGGGAATTGTAAAGAAACACTTATCAATTAAATAAATAAAAACCTGTATAATGTGCCTTTCCAGTGTGTAACTGCATGAACACAGAGTCCTGAAGATAGCACCTACAGGCTCTGGATGCACTTCATCAGTCCCTGCCACTCCTCAGTGTTACTGGCTTACACACACACAGACACACAGACACACAGACACACAGACACACACACACACACACACACACACACACACTTACTGTGACTGGTTCAGGCGCAGGACTGCGTAATAAGCACCGCGTGCACAAAGCACATACACTGTAACAAGTCTGCTGTAAGTGTAGCTAATTATTTTACCCTACCTACTGAGCCCATGCGCACACACACAGACACACACGTACACACAAACAAAGACTCACACACATGCACTGACATATGGATCGATACATCCACTCTGTTTCCCCGACAGTCTTTATCTCAGGTAACTGCTGACTGCTTACTGACTTATCCACTCTGCCTGTTGGCTTTGTCTGGTGCATCATGTCTGCTTGGTTCTCAGCCTATTTGTGCGTTTGTATCTCAAGCCCTCTGCAAACATGGCTATTTACTGGAACACACAGACACAGACACAGACACAGACACAGACACAGACACAGACACAGACAGACAGACAGACACACACACACACACGAACATACACACACACACACACACACACACACACACACACACACACACACACACACACACACACACACACACACACACAGGGCTGTGACTGAGAGGTATTGGTAGAGGACAGCAGAGACCAGAAGGTAAAAACCACAAGCTAAGACACTCAACCATCCCCGGTGACAGACAAAAGTGCCATGGTGGCTGCTGGGCAGGCTACCATGGAGACCTTGCCTCTCACACTTCTGTTTCTGTTCTGTTCCAGAATACCTACCACCTTATAGCTCTTAATTCATTTTGCAATATAATCAAGGACCATCTATCTTTAATCCCAGAAAAAGTCCTCCAAATAAACAAAGGGACACAATAACAAGAGTTATACCTCCCATTCAACATCTACCCTGTTAGTCGAGCAAGTTTGTGCCCTCTAAATCTCTCCAACCTGCCAACTGTTTTATACATAAACGAGTATGTTGCTGTGCTTGTGGTGGAGAATGAAGAATAATGTGAAAGCGCTCTTTAAACTGTTCAGCCCCATGGGCCTGTATGCCAGCTGGCCATGTTTACTGCCCTGGAGTGAGTCACTGGCTGTGATATCAAACGATGAAATGGGAGTGTTTTACAGCGCTTCATTTAACGATCTGATGCAACACAGATGCTAAAGACACAGGGGTTACTAGCAGTATGATGCAGTACTGTGTAATGATGGCCATGATTCACATATAGGTCTCAGGTGGTGGCTATTTCTGGTTGATAATAATTATGATTAATTATTAATAAATGATTCTTAATCAATTAACAGGACAAAACTTATGTTTAACTCTCCACTCCTGAAACTTACAAACTGCATGCCCTTTCAAGGAATGACATATCTCCAGTAATGGTGTGTGTAAAACACTGCTTTGCTGTGCTCTGCTCTGCTCTGCTCTGAAAGCTTTAGACCAGGGATGCCAGGGTGAAATTGGACAGGGGGCCAGATTTTTTTCAAGTGAGATCTCAGGGGGCCGGATTACACTTTCGGACTGAAAAGGCCAAATACTGACTTTACACATAGATAGGTAGGCTATTTGAAATGATTCATGAAGGCCTACACATCAATAAGAAATTGAATTGGCACCAAAATTGCCTTACAATGAGGCCTACAATTACATAGCCTCAAGCAGGAGACAGTTACTCTCTAAAAACTTAACATTGTCCTATCCATGCAAGTAGCCTACATATATAAATTAGAAAGGCACCAAAATAGACTATAAATAACACAAGAGTAAACTGTTTTATTGTATTTTTTTTTCAGTATTTATTTTGTATTGGTTTAAGTTAGTATTACAATATCTCATTAATAAAAATATATATTTTTTTAATTTGATAAAAATAAAATTAAAAAAATAATTCTCCCCTTATCACCCCTGGGCCGGATGTGATGTACAATCGGGCCGTAACCCTGGCACCACTGCTTTAGACTGAGGTGTACTGTAGGGTGGTGGTGAGTACAGCAGCAGATCTAATGAGAAGTTGTAGTGGGTGGAAATAAGTGACCTTCTCTGTCAAAGGGACCTGCTTCTAAAAATACCATAATTCCTTTGTTGACAGCTCAGAACACAACACACTGGCCCCCACTTCTGTAGAGAGGATAGAAGTCAACACAGAGCAAATGGCAGATTGGATAGTTTACCGTCATAACCTACTGCTTGACCGTAACAGTTGTAACGTATGATTGCTACTGAGTAATTAAGAGAATGAATTTAACGTAGCTTATATGAGCTGATGAATTTCTACATAGAAGCATTAAAAAGGGGCATGTGAAGAAATGCATGTGAATAAGTTTCTAAGGGAGTTTATTTGATGAGTAAGAACTGCAAAACATAACAATATGCTTCTGTGATATCTCTGCCAAGACAATAAGCCACCACAAATAAGGAACGACCACAGTCCCTGCCCTTCAACTGCAATAATCTATGCAATCAGTCACCAACACTATACACATCTCTCACATGTACTCAAATCAGTTTACATTTCCTTCTCGCAAATAAAATGAATACATTAAGGCAAATATGAGTCCTCGTTAGAAAAATGCTATTTTAAGAACACCTCGTTAGTAGAACACTCTGGACATTTTTCTCTTGCTGGTGACATATCAAAGTATCCATGTTTCAAGCTCCAAATGCGGGTGAGAACGATTGCATTTGAATTCTAAGCCATTCCAGTGTTGTATAAGGGCACTGAAAGCAGAGGTGCAGATTACAGCAGTAAACAGCAAAATGAAGTCAAGTGTTTGAGAAGATGTGGGCGGCTTTTAGTAGGGAAGTCTGTCTTGTTAGCTTTAGCTTTAGCTCTCTTTGAAATTCACTACTGACATGCAGACATGGTCTCCCTAGATTGAGTGCTCTCATCTCACATCACACAGTGCTGATTACAAGTAGGGTTGCGCCACGAGTCTGTGCTGTTTTAACCTCAGTTTTAACCTCTTCATTAACCTCTGTAACTGTTGATACATCTCGAGTTTTAAAGTGTTCACCCCACCTTGGACAAACACTCTCTTCCAGAAGATTCTTCCCACGTGATTCCCACCCAGGAAGATGAGATTGGACAATATGAGGAGGCCAGTGGAGAAGGCGGAGACAAAGGCCAGGCCACGCCTCCTCATGGGGGGGGACAGAACACGCTCCTGCAGGGAGGGAAAAGAAGAAGAGGCATCCTGTCAATAAATTACCTGCAGCATAATATATTCAGTATTCAGTGTGCAAAACAGGCGTTTATGATGTTAACTGGGTCTAAATTACAGCTCCGAACCAATCGTCAGGGGACACAGACTCAGGGGAGCGTGGCTAAAGAATTACTCCAATTAACTGCAATTACACTCCAATATGTACACTCAGATTCATCATACACACAAATCAGTGTCAGTGAGCAGCAGACCTTCTTCAAATGATGATGAATGATGAGACACACTCACACACAGATACACACACACAACAATGGGGCAGAAACGCACACAAAAGCACACGCAACGGGCAAACAGAGACACACACTTACACACACACACTTACACACAAAGGGCTCACAGACAGACAGATTCACACACACAAAGGGCTCACATCTTTGTAGATCAATTAGTCTACCCCAGGGTCACACACACAGACACACAGACACACAGACACACAGACACACACACACACACAGGCAAACAGAGTGTTGAATGAACTAAGGCATAGAGCAGTGTCTCTGTGCACACACTCACAGAACCTCACAGGAGACTTGAATGCAAAACAATGACTCCAATCAATGGCAGCTGTGGAGATGACTTGTGGTGTGTGGGGATGACTTATGCGCCAGACCAGTCACCAGCCATCAGCCACAGGAAAATCTTAGATTCCCACCATCCGTCACTGCCAGTGTCACCACACCAGCCAGAGCCAGCAGACAGTGTGTTATGACAACATGGCAAGGAGGTGATATATAGCATAGCACTATGACAGGTCTTAAAGTCTTGGCTTAACTACCCTATCAAGATGAAAAGATGCATGAGTCAGTGTATTGCACCATGGTGCTATCATGTATATATATATATATATATATATATATATAAATATACATACATACATGATAGCACCATGGTGCAATACACTGACTCATGCATCTTATTTGATTTCAAACTTAAGGCTAGTGAGCGACCCTACATACTGTAGCATACTAAAGTGCTGTTTTGCTTCAGGAGAATAACACACCTAGTCAGTATGCAGGTATGCATATATTCGGTATGCACACTGTATGTATATACAGAAGAAAAGACCCTACATTTATTCCTTCCAAGATCCAGATAGCTGGGAAGAAAGAGTGTGTGTGTGTGTGTGTGTGTGTGGGGGGGGGGGGGGGGGGGGGGGGTTTGGGGGGCACAGCATAGGAAATAATAAGTGCAATTACAAAGAGCACAGAGGACCCTCTGCATAAGACAGAAAAACACCAATCATGATGATATTGAAAAAGGGAGACCGGGGGAGTAAAAGCGTGCTGGTAATAGGGACACACACTTAAAGGACAGCTAGATGAGATGAGGGAGCGGAGAGCAAGAGACAATGAAGTCCACGATGGTTGAGGAGGGCAGTGTGGCACGGCACAGAAGGAAGGAAAGCAACAGGAAGAGACTGAAGGAGAAGGCAAATCTGGACTAAGCTGTCCTCTAGCTCTATAAATCCGGACAGTGGTCTGCCTTGGCAAGATTACTGTGTGCTTTACAAGCCCTCTACAAACATGGCTATTTTACTGGAACACACACACACACACACACACACACACACAAACACCAACACACGTTTTGCTCAGCATATGCACTGCACACACCACCATCACCCTCTCAAATCCAAATGCTGTAAATATTTCAGTAATGTCAATAAAGATATGCTGCTCCGATGGCTGCAATGCACAGTTGGCTGCACACAGTTTTCCCAGCCCTATTTCAGCGCCCCCGTCCTGCCTATGCTCACTCCTGTAATCCCCACAGCGGCATCCCCCTGCCCCGCCCCGCTCCTGCTCCCGCCCCGCTCCTGCCCCGCCCCGCTCCTGCTCCCGCCCCGCCCCGCTCCTGCCCCGCTCCTGCTCCTGCTCCCGCCCCGCTCCTGCCCCGCTCCTGCTCCTGCTCCCGCCCCGCCCCGCTCCTGCCCCGCTCCTGCTCCTGCTCCCGCCCCGCTCCTGCCCCGCTCCTGCTCCTGCTCCCGCCCCGCCCCTGCCCCGCTCCTGCTCCTGCTCCCGCCCCGCTCCTGCTCCCGCCCCGCCCCTGCCCCGCCCCGCCACGCCACTCCCCACTCATGGGACTTACGATGAGGGTCCGGAGAGGGGCGGAGGTCAGGAGCGTGCTCAGTGCGTTCTCCAGCAGCACGCCGGCCCAGTTGAGCAGGGCCCACCACTGCAGGTAGTCATGGCCGCCGTGCCAGAAGCACACAAAGCCAAATGCCAGGGCCGTGGACAGAACCTTCCGGAAGATACCGCTGTGAGAGCCGCCGAGAGGCACGTAGATGTACCTGAATAAGATTGTACACACACACAAACACACACACACACACACACACACACACACACACACACACACACAAGCAAATAGGAGATGGGTACACTTTTATTTGTCTCCTAGGGGAAACTGGTTTGCTGTGTACTGATGAAAAATACAGTCAAAAGACATACCATTTTTTGTTCATTTTGAAGACAAGTCCTTAGACCATACATAGGCAAGGTAAAAATGGGGCAGAGTTTACCCTATGCTGTTAAACCTTGGGATTGCATTCATTGGGATTGTACTCTGTTTGATTCTGTTCTTCTCAGCTATTAGGGTGTGAAACTTTGTGCCGGAAATGAGTGGGATGAGTTCTCAGTGTGACTTTGCATCACTATTAAATAAGCTCTATTACAGTACTAAGGACTGCTTCCTGAACTTCATCAGGAGAGGTTAAAAGGTAAAGGTCCCGTATTTAACCGAAGCTTTGACCCAAAGCGACTCACCCAGGCATTCTGCAGTGGCTTGGAATGAAACCTGGGTCAACCGTTTGGAGGGCAGCCGCGCTAGCCACTGCACACCCCCCACAAGGGGCCAGAGAGATACACTGCATCTGTGTACATATGCGTGTGTGAATGTGTGCGGTGTGTTATTGTCAGTGCTCTGGTACCCATTACCAAACCCCCTGGGAGAAGTTGTTAAGAGTCACATGTTTGACCATGATATGTTCATAGGAAACCCGATGTATTGATTTTCTGTTTGATGAACAAAATCCAAAGGCTCCTCCCTATGTAGAATGCTAGAATCAAAGGAAACAGTGTTCATAAACACACACACACACAAACACACACACAGGAAACCATAAATGTACATTAGATTCCCACTGTGAAGGCTGATGCAAGAATGAGGATTATGGAACAAATGTATTTGCTGTGCTACATAACCTCACCCAGCATCTCCTGGTGTGCTTTGATAATTGCAGGGGAATGTGTGTGTGTGTGTGTGTGTGTGTGTGTGTGTGTGTAGAGTGCAGAGGCGTCCAGAACCTCGGCTCTTTCCACACTGTTTGATGAATGTGTGTCATTAAACTCCCTCCCCACCAACAGGGGCCACAATGTGTAGCATGAGATGAATGATCTAAACATGAGACACAGAAGATCTTCCTATCTCTCGCTCTCTCTCACACACCCCCACACATACACACTCTCTCTCTCTTTGTATCTCCCTCTCTCCCCCAAACTCTCCTTCTCTATCTCTCTCTCACCCTCGTTTTCAATCTCTCCTCCCGGCCTCTTCTCTCTGCATGCAAAACTATTGTTTCCCTTTTCTTTATTTCTCTCTGTCTGTATCGTTCCCTGCCTATTTCTCGCTGTCTGTATCTTTCTCTTTATCTATCTATTTCTCTCTGTCTGTATCCTTCTCTCTTTCTCTCTATTGCTCTGTCTGTATCTTTCCCTGCCTATTTCTCTCTGTCTGTATCTTTCTCTCCATCTCCCTATTTCTCTCTGTCTGTATATTTCTCTCTTTCTCTCTATTTCTCTCTGTTTGTATCTTTCTCTCTGTCTGTATCTTTCCCTGCCTTTTTCTCTCTGTCTGTATCTTTCTCTCTATCTCCCTATTTCTCTCTGTCTGTATATTCCTCTCTCTCTCTTTCTCTTTGTCTGTATCTTTCTCTGCCTATTTCTCTCTGTCTGTATCTTTCTCTTTATTTCTCTCTCGCTGTGTTTCCCCAACCCCCAGCCTCCCCAAATATTTTTTTTATCTTTTATTATATTTATAACACACTCACACACATACACTCTCCCTCGCTTTCTCTGTCTTCTAAGACCCACCTCTCTATTCCAGGCTTTTCCATTTCAGGCCTGGAGAAGCACAGATCTCTTGTAATGACCCCAGTGGATTGTGGGTAATGCCTCTGTGAGGTTAGAGTGCGAGTCTGGTCAGCCATTCCACAACACAACGTGCCAATTCACCTCTTCTCCTCTTCCTGTGGGTGTGTCTCTTGCACCCCAACTAGTGTAGGTGCTGCACCAAACCCAACCTGATCTTTCAGCTTCAATCACACCCCCACTGACATGCAGAGACCAACATAAGAGGCCATCATTTCATAGGGGCAACGAGCACGGTGAACGGGCTTCAAGCCACAGCAATTACGCAGTGAGATCGATCAGGCAGGGATACCTATATTTGCTCGTTGACACAAAGCGACACAAAGCAGGGTGCAATCAAGCGGAAATAGGTTGAGTAATTAGAGGATTTGCGATGAGGTCATTCTATATCAGCCAATCACAATGAATGGACTATACCTTATTATCGTTCACACAGGGCTCAGTAATTGTCCTACAAGCAACAATACATTTACAGTCGTGAACGGAGTGGTTTACACCACAGGAGATGGAGGTTCTTGTGTGGGAGGCTGCCTGACATGAAATAATTTTTAAAAGTTTCTCGGAAAAAGGTGCTTTGAAGGAACTCTACATGGAACTCCCACGACTGTTTACGGACTCAGCTCAAAATGATTTTGCCAAGTTATTAAATTAGTTTTAGGTCATGCGAGGTGGAAATACATACATAAGTAATGGGTGGAGTTCATCTTCACATAGTGAAAGTGCTGCATGTTAAAGTACTTCATGTCCTTCTCCCTATTTACTCAACCACAGATAATAAAAATCCATTCAGAGAAGCTATCAGCTCATAGATCAGACACATTGATTATTGGATGACGATCACCCCAACAACCTCTACAAATGAAGCGTCAAAACTGACAATGTGTGTACTACACACATTTATTTTTTGTCATTGTCAGTTTATAATATTTTGTCAGTGAAAATGGAATTTTAATTTCACTCATCATTAGAAATCTTGGATTTGACCCAGGAAAGGAGGCTCTAAATACATTCCTCAATTAAAAATACATCTGGATGGTCTGCCACCAACCCACACATACAGCATTCAGCTTCCCTCCCTTTCAAACCACACTCCATTTGACCCACACACTCACATATACCGCAGACACGTATGTGCACACTCACATATAGCGCAGTCACGTACGTGCACTCTCACAAATACCGCAGACACATACGTGCACAGTCACATATACAGGGAACACGTACGTGCACTAACATATACAGCAGAAACATATGTGCACGCTCACATATACAGCAGACACTTGCACAGCTGGGGTGGCAGGGCTAAGCTGTCTCAGGGTCGCCTCAGGCTTACTCACTCAACCCTCCTATGCATGCCATACCGTCAGAGAGAAGTGTGTGTGTATGCATGACTGTGTGTGTGTGTGTATGCATGAGTGTGTGTGTGTGCATGAGTGTGTGTGTACATGAGTGTGCATGTGTCTGTATGTGTGTTCATGAGTCTGTTTGTGTGTTCATGAGTGAGTGTGTGTGTGTGTGTGTGTGTGTGTGCATGAGTGTGTGTTTGTGTGTGTGTGTGTGTAGGCATGAGTGTGTGTGTGCATGAGTCTGTATGTGTGTTCATGAGTGTGTGTGTGTGTGTGTGTGTGTGTGCATGAGTGTGTGTGTGTGTGTGTGTGTGTGTGTGTGTGTAGGCATGAGGGTGTGTGTGCATGAGTGTATGTCTGTATGTGTGTTCATGAGTCTGTATGTGTGTGTGTGTGTGTGTGCATGAGTGTGTGTTTGTTAGTGTGTGTGCATGAGTGTGTATGTGTGTGTGTGTGTGTGTGTGTGTGTGTGTGTGTGCGCATGAGTGTGTGTGTGTTTGTGTGTGTGTGTGTCTTATCTAAATCTGCCCTCACTCCTTCCTTTTCCTCCCTCCCTCTGTTGTGCCTTCCCTCTTTCAACCAAGGCTTCTGTGAGAGGATTGTCTCGCCTGCCTGCCCTTAAACCTCAAACCCCCAACATGGCTTTTATTGCCTTAATCGCTGCACCCAGGCCAGCCCAAGGGACTGAGAGACCCAGACACGTACAGAGAAGAATCCAGAGTAGCAGAAGATGACTTCACGAGAGGAGTATAACTCTGTGTGTGTGTGTGTGTGTGTGTGTGTGTGTGTGTGTGTGTGTGTGTGTGTGTGTGTGTGTGTATGTGTATGTGTATGTGTATATGTGTATGTGTATGTGTGTGAGTGTATGTGTTTTAGTGAGTGAGTGGGAAATAATAATAATAAGAAATATATTGTGTGAAGAGTCAGAGATAGAGGTGTGTCTCTCTCTGTATGTGTGTGTGTGTGTGTGTGTTTGTGTGTGTATGGGTGTGTGTGTGTGTGTGTGTGTGTGTGTGTGTGTGTGTGTGTGTGTGTATACATCTATCTACAGCCCCTGAATCTGGAAGTAAAGTCAAGGTCTACACCAAACGACAGACACCACATTGGTGAGAAGAAATTGGAAACGAGACTGAACATCAGGTAATAACATCCTTTCTTTCTTTGCCCAATTGTGAGATGGGTAATTACTGGAACACACAGACACACACACCGGACCTCGGTACATTCTGTACACCAGTCAGGGTGGATGGGAACTAGCACGTGCCTCCACAGATCCAGCACCTATTTCTTTCAAGCCGTTTCTGTCTAGCCGTTATAAGTAGCGTCTGCAGGAGAACATTGAAAAATAGAGTCATTTGGCTCACTGTGCCAGAGTAGCAGAAGATGACTTCACGAGAGGAGTATAACTCTGTGTGTGTGTGTGTGTGTGTGTGTATGTGCCCGGAGGGTCGGCCAGTAAATCATAGTGCATGCCCGACACAGCCAGAGGTGACTAAAATCTGAACTCACTTTTGGAAAGGTTGAACGACATGATTGGATATATCTGCAAAGACACACTGAAGACATGACCACAAGGCTCAAAAACATGGCTTCAAGCATGCAGTGATAGTCTATGCTTTTACCCACTGTGCAACAAATCCGAGTAAAAAAGGTGGTTATTTACCAATAAATGGTAAATGGTAAATGATAAATGATAAATGGACTGCATTTATATAGCGCTTTT
Organism: Sprattus sprattus; assembly: GCF_963457725.1. NCBI lineage: Eukaryota > Metazoa > Chordata > Actinopteri > Clupeiformes > Clupeidae > Sprattus > Sprattus sprattus. Next base: position 19,394,818 of record NC_137910.1, on the reverse strand, counting down.
CTACTCAAAGAGCACTCAAAGCACTTTACAGATGAATGCCTCAGACATCTACCGACTCATACGCAGCTGGCAGAGGCTACTTTCTAAGTTGCCAACCTGTGCATCCGGAATGGTGCAAATGCAAAACCCATCACTGACAGGCTGACTAGGTTATTTACAGAATTTTAAGTTTGTACTTTCTGTGCAAAGTGTTTTGCCTTCTCTCCTTCACTAGTTACTGCAATTGTTTGTGCTCTGGTGTTGTGTGGAGAGCTCAAAGCTAAACAACGAGCTGACCCTTGGTCACAGCAGACAACTGAGACTTTCAGCGATGTTTCACTATTGATGGCCAAACCCCGAGCAGCCTGGTGTCAGGCATGGAGGACAACTCCATTAGTTGAGCAGATAAAGGGCCTAAGAGGAGTCCATATGAAACCCTAAACTCTTTTCCAGTGTAATCTGATCAATATTGTTTATGTTTATGTGTTCTCTTGGATTTGGATATTTGGATCTTTTCTTGAGTATCTGTCAGACAAAAGGACCGGATACATTTCCATGCCGATGTTCACCTTTCCCAGATTCCGGCACATTTGAGTTCTGGTTTCCGATTCCTGAGTGCGGTTTTTAACTATGGCTGGAAGCTGGAAGGGTATCCTAATGGACTAGCGAATACTGAGAGGTCTGCTGAACTGAAGAAGGCAAATAGCAGAAATGGTATTGAAGTTGACATTTTGGAATAATCTGAGAGTGTGTTTCTGCAGTTTCTCTTTGTGGTGTAAAGCGTCTCAAATTTATACCATGATACTGCATCTTAAGGCCCCCAACTACCCTGAGGGTGTCTCTCGAAGACCCACTTATGTACCCAGTCACCACACAGTACACAGGTTTCAGGTCATTTGATCTGACTTAATTATGTGGCTATGAATGGATAAATGACCATGAGAGCAAAAATCAATTATAAAATAGTTGCTGTTGAATTGGCTAGGGAAACTGTGCTAGGGACTTGTCTACGACAAATATATTAAATTATCTGGGACAAATGGTGTCATTTACGACTCAATTAGTGTTGTTTACTGATCGATTTAGGGTCAAATACCAAGAACAAGTCCAATTTCCAGTCAAATATTTCTACCAAGAGAAGCAAATGCCTTTCAACCCGAATGCTTTTCCATGCAGCACAGCTGGGTGTCTTACAGAGCAGTCATTCCTTGAGTGGCCAGTCTATAGAAATGCACAGAGATATGGACACTTCAAGGTGCCCAGGTGCCCGTGTGAATGAACTCCATGGCTTCACTGTCCATGGTGCTGGAAGTGACTGTGGCTAGAAGCTGAATGTGTGTCCTAAAGATCTAACAGAGAGTGGGAGACCTCTGAGGACATCTGCGTGCCTTCAGAAGTGCTTTCTTGGAGAAAAAAAATCCTGGCAAATACATTTTGTGTGTTTCTGCAGTTTCTCACCATGGTGTAAAGCATTTCATATTTACACCATTATCCTGTCTCTCACGCCCCCCAGCCGCCAGGAGGAAGTGCTCACAACGTTTTATTTGGGGCTTTAAACTTGTCCAGAAGCAGAAGGATGCTCACAAACTACTCTGCTACATCCTGGCCCAAGCAAAGACTGAGTTGTATATCACCATAAGGAATTACACTGAACAGAGCACTGGCCCAGATGGTGTGCTTGTGTGTGTGTGTGTGTGTGTGTCTGTGTGTGTGTGTGTGTCTGTGTGTGTTAGGCAGGAGTCCAGTAATGTCACCAAGTTAATTATTAAGAGATAATAAGATGTGTTTCCCAAGTGTGTCTGGAGTTCTGAAATTTTCCATCGCAAACTGGAAAACAAGGCGATGCAAACAGACAATTCCGAGATGAGGATGTAAACCTAGCATCCAGCCCTAAACATTTAGGCCAGCTCCACATTTCAGTCCCTGAAGCGGTGAGAGATAAATGACAGTGATGTATGAGCAACTTATTGCTCATTCACACAACCATAGACACTCCCAAACACCAACAGATACTCAAAGACCCTACCAGGCACTCCCAAACACCAACAGACACTCAAAGACCCTACCAGGCACTCCCAGATATTCATAGACCCTACCAGACACTCCCAAACACCAACAGATATTCATATACCCTACCAGACACTCCCAAACACCAACAGATATTCATATACCCTACCAGACACTACCAGACCTCAGCAACAGCAAAGATTTTGCATCTAATCTACCCATCTAAAATCTTTGGCAACACATCTGAGACCGTAGAAGACCGAAAGAGACTAGACTGGAATGGAATAGAATAGAATAGAATAGAATAGAAATAGACATCCCTATTGCCAACAATGTGACTGTGCTGTTTTAAAAAAGTAAATTACATTTAATTACAAAGTACATTTATCTATGCTGCTTGGGTGACACAAGTAAGAAAGAAAGATCATTAAGAACAATAAAACATCCAGAGAAAGGTACAGAGAGAGAGAGAGAAAGAGGAGCATATGGAACTAACTGTACTTACAGTCATGCCAATAAGGCCTTTTCGATTGAATTGAATTGACAGACATGACTGGGAGATGAAGTGATGAAGAGAGAGGTAGACTGAGATAGAGGGAGGGACAGAAAACATGAGCATATGAGATAAAGAAGAGGAGGGAGAGAGAGAGAGATAATGTGTGTGTGTGTGTGTGTGTGTGAGTGAGAGAGACAGAGAGAGAGAAAGAGAGAGAAAGAGAGAGGGCAAGAGAGAGTGAGTCTGTGTGTGTGTGTGTGTGTGTGTGTGTGTGTGTGTGTGTGTGAGAGAGAGATAGAGAGAGAGAGGGGGAGATGGAGAGAGGGAGAAAGAATGATAGGGAGAGAAAGAGAGAGAGATAGAGAGAGAGAGAGAGGCCCTGTCTGAAGTGATTCATCTGGAGAGGGGCCTCAAACACCTCCACACTGGCGCCGCTCTAGCGAGGCTCAATTAGAGTGCATTAAACAGCGCACAGGCCTCTCAAGCACCTCTCCAGCGCCCGCTAAACACACTCCTATTGTGCCACCACGCCAACACACACTCACAGCAGACCTCACCTGAAACGCAATACACACACGCACGCCAGCACGCACGCCAGCACGCACGCCAACACGCACGCCAACACACACACACAAACACCTGCACGCGTAACACACACACACAAGGCATTACATAACATAAAAGAAGGGGAGATGGCGGGAGGAAGGGGAAGTGTGTGTCAAACTGAGTGGGTGAGAGAGAGAGGAGGCAGGAGGAAACGTTTGTGTGTGTGTGTGTGTGTGTGTGTGTGTGTGTGTGTGTGTGAAACTAAGTGGGTGAGAGAGAGGAGGCAGCAGGAAACACAGGAGTCTAAGGAAGAAGGGGGTGAAAAGGTAGACATCTAAATTGTGTTTAAATGTGAAATGTAGGAAAGTAAAGAGGAGAGGAGAGACTAAAACAAGCAAACTAGCAGAATGTGTGTGTGTGGGTGTGTGTGTGTGTGTGTGTGTGTGTGAATGAGTATGTGCGTGCGTGTGTGTGTGAGAGAGAGTGAGAGAGATTGAGAGACAGAGAGAGAGAGAGTGAGTGAGTGAGTGAGTGAGTGAGTGAGTGAGTAAGACTGTGTGTGTGAAAGAGTGATTGAGTGAGTCGTGTGTGTGAGTGAGTGTGTGTGTGTGTGTGAGAGTGTCAGTGTGTGTGAAAGGTGAGTGAGAGGTGAGAGAGAGAGAGATAGAAAGTGAGAGAGAGAGAGACCTTGACAGACCATACCTTGACCCTTCCCAGACCCTGACCCATGCATTACTATGATGCTGATTTAAGAGCTCACTATATAGTGCTTAATCCATATGATAATAAATAAGTTTCCATGAAGCCCAGCAGACAAACAAAAATGTAAAATAAAAAAAAACGATATACAGCTGCCATGCATGGTAATACATAGGCATTGATTTTTGGTCCGTCACTTTAACTATTATACATTTCTGTATCTTCTCAATCATCCTCACCCTGTTGATGTTAATTATCCCAGCATATCCTGGTGACATCTGGACCAACAGACCTCAGCCAATTTACAAGGGCTCCTTCATGGGTTTGATTATTAATGTTATCATTATCATGATAATTAATATTATGATTAATAAGATACTGTTCCTGAGGATACTCGTCTACCGACCCTGTCATGCAGAGAGAGAAACTGAGCTTACGAAAGACAGAGATAGAGAGTGAAAGAGACAGAGAGAGAGAGAGAGAGAGAGAGAGTGTGTGAGAGACAGAGAAAAGAGAGAGGCACATAGAGAGACAGAGAGAAACAGATAGACAGCCAGAGAGAGACAGAGAGTGAGAGACCGAGAGAGTGAGAGAGAAAGAGAGTGAGAGACAGAGAGAGAATAAAAAACAGAGAGAGAGTAAGATAGAGTGAGAGAGTAAGAGAGAGAGCGAGGGAGGAAGAGCGAGAGGGAGAGAAAGAGAGAGAGTGAGAGAGAAAGAGCAAGAGGGAGAGGTAGAGAGAGAGAGAGTGAGAGGGAGAGGGAGAGGGAGAGAAAGAGAGAGTGAGAGAGAAAGAGCGAGAGGGAGAGCGTGTAATGGAGAGTAGTGAGAGTGGTGCAGGCCTGGAGAGGAGGGGGACAGGGAGACTGATGGGGGGGCAATGGTAAAATGTAATCTAAATTTCCATCAGGCGGATGGCCGTTAGGTAGGTATGATGATATGACAGCAGGCGGGCGGCGGGCGGCACGCAGCAGCTCTCTGTCTGAGCTCTGAGTGCCCAGCCCCCTGTGGGCTTCACCACTAGGCAAATCTAATCTAGCCCTAATCTACCCCGAAGAATGCCTCCCCTCCTCCTCCTCCTCCTCCTCTCCCTCTCTATCCATCAGTCTCCCACTCTTTCCATTTCCCCATCCCTCCCGACCACCTCTTCCACTCACTCCTCCACCTCCCAAGTCACCAAACACTTCCCCGGAGCTTCCCCTCGCATTTCCCAGCATTCCTTCTTCCAACCTCACATTCCTTAATTCCGTTCTCTCCATCTTTTCTTCACCTTCTTTCTGTTCTGTCCATCTTCTCTAACCTGTCAAAGGGGTTTAAGGGCCGGAAGAGTTGGCAGTGAGACTAAAAAAAATCAGGGAGCAGGACAAAAACCAGATGACGAATGAGGCGGGAGCACATATATTATGCAGCCATTCCATATGTGCATATTCACACTAACCACAAGCGCCAACACACACACACACACACACACACACACACACACACACACAAACACACACACACACACACACACTCCACAGTGCGTCCCACACACGCAGCACGGTTCACCTGCGACAGAACAGAGCACAGAGCATCTTTACCCTCACACAAACACCCCACTAATGATGAAAAATGCAAATGTTATGCTGATCAAACATCTTTTGTCTGCGGAGACAGGGATGCTTGGCAGAGCTCAACACCGGGAATAATGACAATCATACAAACAGAACAGGCATGGGAGCTAAAAAAAGACAGACAACGCAACTGGTCTCCCTGGAAATTGTGTAGTCTGAATATGCAACAATGAGCACTCCACTAGAAAATGAGAGCATATTAGAATATGAATCGCCAGAGAGGGGGGTTGGTGCGTAAGGGAAAGGTACCCAGTAAGATAGGTGGGGGATGTGGGGGGTACAGCTCCTGGGCTCTCCTGAATTTCTATGGGGCTTTTGTTGCGCTGCTAAAAGGGCCTGATTCAGCATATTTTAGCCCTAAAGTGCATTCACAAACAAGGCATAAATCTGGAGGAGTGGCGTCTAAAACAGGGAGGACGGACGTACAGCTGTTCACTTTCAAAGGAAGCGTCTGAGAGCCTCCATATGTTCTCCCCCTCAGTTAGAGAAGAAACCCTTCATTTAGCGAATAAAACACACTAACAATGGCTGCCTGCAATCGGTTAATGGCCCAGACGCTCACTCCTTCACTTACAATGAATATGTGTGTGTATGTGTATGTGTATGTGTATGTGTATGTGTATGTGTATGTGTGTGTGTGTGTGTGTGTGTGTGTGTGTGTGTGTGTGTGCTTGTGTGTGTAGTGCATCTTTTTAAACAGCATACCTAAAAGAGAAATCTAAATGCAATGGATTAAGAGCAACAGCTCTAGGTGTGTGTGTGTGTGTGTGTGTGTGTGTGTGTGTTATTGCATTAGGAAGTGTCCATGTGGTACCGTGGTAAAAACTCATGGTTAAATACCACCAAGTAAAAGAGCTACCAGAATGAATACTCATGTGGAGAAAATCTGTGTGTACAACACCAGGCAGAAAGTTTGAGCTTGTGTGAGTGTCGGTCTGTATGCATGTGTGCAATAATGTGTATGTTTGTGTGTGTGTGTGTTTGTTTGTTTGTTTGTTTGTTTGTTTGTTTGTTTGTTTGTTTGTTTGTTTGTTTGTTTGTGTGTGTGTGTGTGTGTGTGTGTGTGTGTGTGTGTGTGTGTGTGTGTGTGTGTGTGTGTGTGTGTGTGTGTGTGTGTGTGTGTGTGTGTGTGTGCAGTTCAAAACCCCATTTGCAAACAACGTTTAATTGATGAGTGCCATCAGATCTGTGTAGGAACACAATCATTTCCATAATATCCTCTGCTTTTCCTTATCGACTGTTGCTAAGGGGAAAGGGGTTGTTTAGTACTTAATGCCCATTTAAGCATGGTAGCCTCACTCTCCTACACACACACACACACACACACACACACACACACACACACACACACACACACACACACACACACACACACACACAGTGATCACTCACCACAAAAGATTATGTGTAGAAACCTGAGTCATTTGTATAACCTTACAAAACATGTAAACTATCAGTGGCGATCAACCAATGCTGCTCGTAAGACGTATTACCCCAAACATTGATTTATAGAAGAGAGCTTCAATGTATTCAAACCATTTTCTATAGGTGGACTCACTGAAAAAATGTTTAAGTTACTCACACACTCTCACACATTTGTATGGAAAGTAATTGATACTAAAAAATAAAAGGATTAAAAACAGGAATAGATGAACATGACCGAAATGGACATGGATAAAAGGCTGATTTATAAAATGGAGCCAGGAGATGGATTAAAAAGGGTCTCTCCTTTCTCCCATTCCTTCAGAACAAACAGCATGGTGGCCTCACTAAGTTTCAAGTTAAAAGTTCAAGTTTTAAGAGGTCTCTCTTCTTTTGAGATTCTGATACATATTGTGCTGCTGCTAGTGCCGTTAAAAAAAAAAAAAAAAAACTTCTAACAGAATATATTTCAGTTGCCCTTCATTTATTTCATGTGTGATGTCTGGGCAAATACTGCTGGCGTTTGTCATGAACTGATATCTGAGGTGCGCGTAATGACTCCGTTCGGTCAGAAGCTGCAACTCTGTGTCACCCCCTCTGTAATCATCAGCGAGAGCACAGGCCGGCCTCTCTAGGCAGTTCCCGCCCTCCGCACTCTACTGCCAGACTGAGCCCTCAGAGCCTGTGCTCTCAGAGTCTGTTCTCTCTAGTCTTTTGTGAGGGTGGATTTTCTCTGCTAATCGAGTTTTGCTCTGGTGGTTTTTGGTTTCTCTCAGATTGGTGGGAGTGAGATTGCAGTTTCTATGTTTCTTAATGTTCATCTCCTGGATTTTGAAAGCTCTCTCTCGCTCTTACCCTTTCCTTTGCCCTTTCTCTATTTTTCTCTCTCTCTCTAAGATGGGATGATTCAATGTTGATGTTGTTTGTCCATTTAAAAGTTTGGTAAACACTCTTTGGCTAACACTCATTATGGTGGAGCATGCTTTCTACAAGCTAATGGATAATGTCCAAGCTGTTGAAAAGTATGGAGAGTATGGTTGAACTTTGGTGACAGTTGGGATAGATGAGGGTGTTTAACAGCAGCTTTGGTGACAGTTGGGGTAGATGAGGGTGTTTAAGGGCAGCTGTGGTGAGGTTGGGGTAGATGAGGGTGTTTAAGGGCAGCTGTTGTGACGGTTGGGGTAGATGAGAGTGTTTAAGGGCAGCTGTGGTGAGGGTTGGGGTAGATGAGGGTGTTTAAGGGCAGCTGTTGTGACGGTTGGGGTAGATGAGAGTGTTTAAGGGCAGCTGTGGTGACGGTTGGGGTAGAAGAGAGTTTGATATTCAACATTTAAGTGGTCATAGGTTATTATTTTATATAAAAGTAAAAAGTCTCCCTCCCTCTCTCTCTCCACCTCTCATTCTCCCTCTAAAGAAAGAATACATAAACACATGTAAATTATGTGAAATACATTTCTGTCCCTCCATTTAAGTCACGAATTGTGCAGCGAGGATGAGCATTACTCTTTTTCTCCAATGAGAGTCTGTCCTCACTGCACGCTAGCTCAGGCGAGGGCCTTGCCAATCTTTTTAAGATAGTTTTGCCTAATGTCCTCATATGCGCCCTGTGCCAGGAAGTGCAGCTCTGTCTCTGCTGTTCCTTGTTCAGAGTAGGGGCACAGTCTGTATTCCTTGGGCAGCCAAGTTTGTCTGTGCCAACCCACCTCTATGGCTAGGATATGCTCACTGAGTCTGTACATGTTCTCTATGTTCTCAACGAGGTTCTCTTTTATCTGTGATTAGGGTCAAATAGGATGCTAAAGAATAGTTTCTTAGAATGAGAATGTACTTTGTATTTTTGTTTGTGTTTTCCAATGAGTTATGCAAGTTTGCTTTATATCCTTTGCCATTTGGTTTATCCTAATTTCAGATGCCTTTCTATTCTGTTCCTGAGGTGTTATTGACGTGCTAGTGTGTGTGGAGGGATCTGAACCCAGCTGAGTGAGGGGTCACATTTCTTTACTCAACTCTTGGCTTTATAATGATTTAACATAACTGCATTTTAATGGTTTCCTTTTCTGTATTTTTATAATCCAAGGATATTGGCCTATTTCTGCCCTGCATGCATTGTTTGTGGAACATCTAACTTTTAAGACGCATTGGCAGAACTCTGCATGCAAGGTTTTAATTGGATGTTTTTGGACGACCCCACACCTCACTGCCATAAAGGGAAATTGGCTTGATTAGTGATTAGAACATTTTCATCCAGATTCACATTGAAACTTCTACAGGAATTTGTCATTTTATGGCATAGAAGACCCTGCATGCTTTCTCTCTTCTCTCACTGCAAGATTGAACTGTCTGTTTGAGTTCATTTTTAAACTTAAAAAAAAAAAACCTGTTTCAATCAAAGGCTTATAAAAAGTAAACAAAACATGCATAATTAGTTTTGTTTCGGATCAGATGTCTCTCAATTAGGGTTTGTAGGGTGTAAACCAGAAATGCGGTAATCTGGTAAGAATCCAATTCGACTTTTGACGGATCAGGACATTGTGCTTCATAAGGACGTTTAAGACTCCAACATTGATAATAGTACAAAATAGCTTCTCCAGGGTACTGTTTACACAAATGCCCTTTAGGCTCGAATTTATCTCCAGATTTAATAATTGAGATTATGATTTCTTGATTCCAGATGTCAGAATAATAACCTAAACTCAGAAGTTGAATAGTTTTAAGATGGCAATTTTATTTTGGTGATTTTATATCTTTCATTTATTTTTGGTTGTTTTTGAGCTTCATTTCCATAATGGAGAGGTCCATGGGATTTTGATAGTCTTTGATAGTAACTTCTAATTTTAGTCTTTGATGTATGTGGTCTTGCTCCAGATTTGTGTTTGAATTTATGTTCTAAAATGGTATATATATACTGTATATATATATATATATATATATATATATATATATATATATATATCTCTCTCCCTCTCTTTGTCCCTCCTGCCCCCCCCCTCTCTCCCTCTCCCTCTCTCTCGCTCTGCTCATTGATACCATCACAGGCCCACTCCCACTCCTTATTCCCATACAGAAGGAAGGTGACCTGGAGTCAGGAAACACACCATGACTGTAATTAAATTGCTGTGTGTGTGTGTGTGTGTGTGTGTGTGTGTGTGTGTGTATGTGTGTGTGTGTGAGAGAGAGAGGAAGACAGAGAGAGGGTGTTATTCACACCACAAACATGCATAATAAGTATCAATCCCTCCTCTCATCACTGCAGTGCAATCACAAAGGAGGGAAAAGACAGCGGCCAAAGTAAACACACTTTACCTGTGACCAGTGGCTGTCTCTCTCCATCCCATTCCTTCCCTTCACCTGCCCAGCCCCAGGAGGAGGCAGCATGGAGCAGCCACACCTCTCCAGCAGTGTGGGCAGCCACACCTCTCTGGCAGGCCTCCTTGGCCTCCAGCTCCAGCCAAACCCAGGCTGCCAGCTGCCTCTGCTGGGTGTGCTACTGCTGTGAGATCCAGATGGCTTTAACCAGCGGCGGGCACGGCCCATCTGGCAAACGCTCCGCTTCAGGCTGCCCGCTCCCTGTGCCTGCGCCTCTGCTGCCCCGGAGCCTATTGAGCCGTCTGCTGGTTCTGGAGCGATTTACCAGCGAGGCATAACACTATTACACCAGGCCAGGTTCTACGCCTGTTGTATGCCTCTTTGGTGAAGCAAGCATCAAGGTTACTCTGCTCTTTAGGTGGAAATGCTGAGACAAGGGCAATGGAAATAATGGTGTTTCCACATAGTCGAAGTATCCATTCGGCAGTTTATCACACATGCAAACATATATAAACAATGTCAATTTCAATCAATCAATCAATCAATCAATTAATCAAATCAATCTCTTTCTCTCTCTCTCACACACACACACACACACACACACACACTTAGCCTTACCTAATGAGCCACCTGTAGAGTCCCACATCAAAGTGTCTGGAAAAAAGAACAAGACAAACACACACACACACACACACACAAACACACAAACACAAACACAAACACAAACACAATGCGTCAGTTCCAGGAAAGCTGAAATCAAGAAGCCAAAGGCGACCTGACTGCAGGCCTCAACAAACATGAAAAGCTGTGTTCATAGCCCATAGCCCTCTCTCATCACAGCGTGATTCTCACCAAGCTCAAACCATTTGACCAGAGCCATGGGTGTGCTTAGAGGGAGCCATTTTGAGGAGGAAAACGATCTAATTGATCCCTCCAGACAAAAACCAACATCTATCAGTTCAAACCTGCCGCAGCTCGTTATTTCACCATACGGCAAAAACATCAGCAATGGTAGAGCCTTGAGGTCATAGCTGCAGTAAAAACATATTGACACCTCGGTCACTGGGGATCTTCGGCTGTCTGGCTCAAGGCTCCCTTCATGTCAGAATACTATACTCTTTCTATTTCACCACATCATATGCAGGGTTTATTTCCAGGGCTGGTTGTGTTATATAAAATGATGTCCCAAGCACTGAAAGTGTAGTTCTTGTCATACAGGACAGAAATTATGTCTTTTAAAAATATGATAATAATAGCAGTAAATGGTCGCCCATTTTTTCTCCTAATAGACACAATGCTGCCAGTTTGTTGTACTCCTTTTATCTAAAAGATAAAGGAATCTGCATTCTTAATGGTTTGATGGAATTCTAGTAGAATGCATGTCCTATTTTAGTGAAAAATCTCTCTCTCTCTCTCTCTCTCTCTCTCTCTCTCTCTCTCTCTCTCTCTCTCTCTCTCTCTCTCTCTCTCTCTCTCTCTCTCTCTCTCTCTCTCTCTCTCTCTCTCTCTCTCTCTCTCTCTCTCTCTCTCTCTCTCTCTCTCTCTCTCTCTCTCTCTCTCTCTCTCTCTCTCTCTCTCTCTCTCTCTCTCTCGACCTGAACGGACGTGCGTGAGTGAGCTGCGTGTTGAGTGTGAGTGAACAAGCTCTATTTCTATCTTTTCTCCCTTTGTTTGTTGTTTATATGCGTGTTTGTGTATTGATTTAATTTATTGGCACTTAGTTTCACAACTACTTGTAGTTTGGCGGAGTAAATAACGCGTGTTTCCCCGTGGAGTCTGCAACCGGCGTTTGCTGGGAGTATGGCGGCCGGTGGAAGCATGGAGTTCGAAAAATTAACACGAAAACATGGGGTAAAGGTGGAAAGTGTTGCAAGCGTGGAAGATATTAGTCTGGCGATCGGTAATGTTATTGGGCACGAAAATGTGAAGTCTGCTTCACGGATGAATGGTGCGGTGGTTTTGTTTCTAAGCACGGTTCAGAAAGCCATTGAGGTAGTTGGGAAGGGGATAGTAATCCATGATTCCTTCATACAAGTCCTCCCACTTAGTACCCCCTCTAAGAAAATAATAATTTCAAATGTACCCCCATTCATTAAGGATGAACTCATTGTTAAGGAGTTACAGCGGTATGGCCGCATTGTTTCTTCCGTTCGGAAAATCCCTCTGGGGTGTAAATCGCCCCTTCTGCGGCACCTAGTGTCTTTCAGAAGGCAGGTGTATATGGTACTTAACAGTGGCATGGATGAGTTAGAACTTTCCCTTAAGTTTAGGGTGGATGGGTTCGATTATTTAGTGTTTGCAACGTCGGACACTGCACTGAAGTGTTTCAGTTGCGGTAGAGTGGGACACGTCGTGCTCAATTGTCCTAATAAGAGCGACAACGCTGCAAAGGAGAATACTCCAGGTGAAAGCAATGGAGCCGAGTCCTCCACAGGCGTTCCCCCTGCCACTGAGGTGGAGCCCTCGGTGTTTATGACTGAGGGAAGCGGACTTGAGGGGGATGTGAAATCCGATGGTGACCTTTTTGTGCTTTGCACGGAAACAGTGGCGGGTGATGCGGCAGTGATTGAGCCTGCTGTGGCGATCTTTTTAGCTGAGGAGCGGGCTGCGGGTGGAGGCGAACCTGAAAGCAATGAGGGGCTGTCATTAAGGACACTGGCAGCTCCGCAGACGTCAGTAGAGGAGGCGCAGCCTATTGACATAGACACGGTGAAAAGAAAGACAGACCCGGTGGAGGATAAAGTGTCTAAAATAAAGAAGGATGATGACGCAAATGTAGAGCAGGATAGTGATGGTGAATCCATCGACTCGAACTGGTCTGATTGCTCGCAGGGGGATTTAAACCTCTCCTCCAGCGAGGATAGGAAGTACACGGCAGAGAGTATAAACAGCTTTCTGCATGACACGAAGGGGAGGCGGAAAGTTGAGGTGGAGCGCTTTTTTCCGGACTGCCCGCAGTTTGTGAATGACGCTGTTTTGTTGATGAAGGAGGGGGCTTTTGCGGACCCGGAGGTATATCGAGTGAAGTTGCGTGGTGAAAAGTCCTCCTAGCTCTTTATTATGTCTAATTCCATCAAGATTGGCTCTCTTAATTTAAACGGTGCTAGAGATGGAAGGAAAAGGCTGAAATTGTATGACTTCATCGATTTAAAGAAAGTTCATATAATGAGGGTCCAAGAGACGCACAGCGATTTTAAAAATGAGGTAGATTGGAAGAAGGAGTGGGATGGGCAGATCATATTAAGCCATATTTCATCCCTAAGTGGGGGCGTGGCTGTTCTTTTTTCTAAGGCTTTTTTGCCTTTGTCATGTGTAACAGAGGAAATAGTTCAGGGTAGGCTTTTGAAGGTGAAAGCGACCTTTGACAATTTCAACATGGTCTTCCTTAATGTGTACGCACCCACAATAGGGTCGGAACGTGTCGTGTTTTTTAACAAAGTGAATGAAGCATTAAAAGATTTAGACCAGGAAGATGTGCTCTTTATGGGCGGTGACTTTAATTGCACTGAAAACGACAAACTAGACAGAAACCATCTAGAACCCCATGTCCCCTCCCAAAAAGCAGTAACACAGCTTACTAATGTCTACAGCTTGTGTGACGTATGGAGGGTTTTACATCAGGATGCCAGACAGTATACGTTGTCTCACACCAGAGAAAACTACATCACGTTAGCGCGACTTGACAGGTTTTATGTTTTCAGGCATCACCTTAACCTGGTGAAATCTTGTCAAATCTTGCCCTCTGCATTCTCTGACCACTGTGCTGTGGTGTGCAATGCTTTTATTAAGATGCAGAAGCCCAGAAGTGCCTACTGGTGTTTCAACACAGCACTCCTGGGTGATAAGCATTTTAAAGATACCTTGACCTTTTTCTGGGAGGGGTTTCGACAGCAAAGAGGTCTCTTTTCCTCTCTGCAGCAGTGGTGGGACTATGGTAAAATCCAGATTAGACAACTCTGTCAGCAGTATACGGCTAATGTTACAAAAGATTTAATTCATTCTTTGAAAAGTCTGGAAGATGGCATTTTGAAATTACAGGGTGTTACAACTACAACAGTGGACAAGACACATGTCAAACTCCTAGAGGATAAAAAAGGCAGGTTAGCTGAGCTTCTGGACGTCAGAGCACAGGGAGCTCTGGTTCGTTCGCGCTTTCAAAATGTCACTCTGATGGATGCCCCGTCCCAATTTTTCTTTAACCTGGAAAGGAAAAATGGCCAGAGCAGGACCATGCATGCTCTAAGGTCGGCAACAGGCCAGGAGCTGACTGATCCGGCACAGATTCGCAACTGTGCAAGAGCATTCTATTCTGAGTTGTACAAAAAAGAGTGGGTGTGTTCTGACAACTTTGACAGTGGTTTATTTAATGGGCTACCCAAAGTAACTGAGGACTCATGTGTAGATTTGGACAGGCCCCTGACGCTCTTGGAGCTAGAGCAGGCTCTTTGGACCATGCCCAATGGCCCCGCCCCAAGTTTAGATGGCCTTTCAGTTAGTTTCTTTAAAGCGTTTTGGCCCACCATTGGGCGAGACCTCCTGGATGTACTCCGCGAAAGCTTGGAAAAAGGCTCACTACCACTTAGCTGCCGTAGGGCAGTCATTACACTGTTGCCCAAGAAGGGGTGCCTACATGACATCAGTAACTGGCGCCCTGTCTCTCTTTTATGCACTGAATACAAGATCTTGTCTAAGGCTCTTGCTTTGAGACTTAAGAAAGTCATGGCTCAGGTGGTGCATCCTGACCAGTCTTATTGCATTCTGGAGCGCTCCATTTTTGATAACATAACTCTCATCAGGGATATGCTGACTGTCTTTGGTAAAGTGGGTATCAATGCTGGCCTTGTTTCGCTGGACCAACAGAAGGCGTTTGATCGGGTGGAACATCCGTACCTGTGGCACACTTTAGAGACTTTGGGTTTCGGTGTGGGGTTTAGAGCCATGATCAGAACCTTGTACTGCAACATCGAAAGTATTCTTAAGGTGAATGGTGGCCTGAGCGCTCCTTTTAGTGTACACAGGGGGATCA
This sequence comes from Sprattus sprattus, assembly GCF_963457725.1. Lineage (NCBI taxonomy): Eukaryota > Metazoa > Chordata > Actinopteri > Clupeiformes > Clupeidae > Sprattus > Sprattus sprattus. The sequence goes on along the minus strand of NC_137910.1, from coordinate 19,379,724 downwards.
GGCAGGGGTGTCCATTGTCAGGCATGCTCTATTCTATTGCTATTGAGCCTTTTTTGCATATGTTACGCACCAACTTGAAAGGTATTGCGGTGCCATGCTGTAATGATCGCTTTTT
>NC_137910.1:19322109-19377109 GCF_963457725.1 Sprattus sprattus | reverse complement strand
TTTCTCTCTCTCTCTGAGAGTGTCTGTTCGTGTGCAGACAAGGATGGACAGACGGATATACAGACAGAGAGGGGACAGAGAGGGAGAGAATTATGTTTGTCAGAATGTGGTGTCAGGCGAGTGTGTCTGGTGATAGGGTTCACCTGAGGGAAAGTGGAAGCAGTGTGATAGATTTATCACTGAAACACATCACAGCAAAAAGCCCATTGATTGGAGGAAACAGGTCCATTCCGATAAGAGGATGAGAGAAGGCAAATAGATAGCGAGGAAAGTTCCATTCCCATGGATCCTTGGCCTGCTTGGTCATGCCAGGACAGGACTGGTCTAAAAAGCGTTGCTGAGCTACCACAGAAGTAACCGTGGAGAGAGAATGTTAAACTCAACATGTCTCTCTATCACTAGCAGATGCTGAGCAGGAGAAGCTTTGATTTAGTCAAGTATGTGAAGGACAACTGCTTAACAGTTCTACGAGTGTCCCCAAGGGTATCCACAATGACAAAAGGAGTGGGGGTAGGGGGATGCGTGTGTGTGTTTGTTTATGTGCGTACGTGTGTGTGAGTGTGTATGTAGGGAGTGTTATTTAGGGCAGTAGAACAGCATGTCCGTGGGGACACACACACACACAAACACACACACATTAAGGCTATCCTGTAATCCTGTTATAGCTTTACTCATCTCATACAGACAGCCTGATTCACAGATAGGGAGTGGGAGAGACAGATAGAGAGAGAGAGAGAGGAGGGACATGAATGGAATTCTGAATCTGTCCATCAGTTCCTCTCCTGGTTCTGTAAATCAACGACTAATCATCGACTATCAGCTCTTTTACTGGATCAGTACCAGGTCAGTGTGTGTGTGTGTGTGTGTGTGTGTGTGTGTGTGTGTGTGTGAGAGAGACAGAGTGTTTGCATGCACTTACAGAAGTCCCATCCTAAAAGGTTCCTCCTTAGCCCAGCCTTCATGTCACCTCAGGACTCAGGGTTAGGGAGCTTTATGTTAAGGGTCTGAGTGACCTCACATTTCCCATAAGGCTTTCTGATTACCCAAGGGACAATAACACTCTTTAACAATGGCAATAAATCCTACCCCTAAATTGCAATGTCTGGCATTCATTGAGAGAAATCCAATTTACCCGGCATTGTATTTGCTGTAAAAGTTAAAGCAGCAAAGGTAAAAGTATAACTAAAGGAAAAGCTTTTGGAGCAGGATTTTATGGTCTATGGCTTCCCACTCCTAGTTAAGGTTCAGCATGACATACATCTTCCTCTAATCCTGAAGCACTCTTCATTAGAAATGATTTAGCTTACCGGGAGCCAGCGGACAGCATCTTTAAATCTCCAGACAGAGACATAACTTAGGCCCTATTTATACTGTTAGTGAAGCTCGTCTTTGCCTGTAAAAGCACGGGTGTCAGGCGTGACGAACCCTCTGACAGGGGGCTGACTGTGATATAAAGTCTGGCTCTTCACTGCTTTATATACATTTTAAATATATGTAATATATGTAAATTATGAAAATAAACAGCACAATAGCTTTGGCTCACCTAGCAAACTTTGTGTAAGGACCTAAGAAAACTGACCCTCTTGTATTACTTATACAAAACACTGTTTCTCCAGAACATGCATAGACAGAATGTTACAGTATTCTGTGCACAAGATTTTCCATTATCCCTGTGGGACAAAATCAAGACTCACGACTGCCGGGGTGCAACACTTCTGCCCCACCGGTGCGTAACAGGTATGCACAGGTGAGACCGATCCGTTATGCCGAGTCATCACACTCACAGCTTGAGTGCCCGGAGACCAAACCCTGAATGCCACTGCTGAGTCATTCTTTCCTCCCGAAGCCAGGATGCAGGAGGCTTTTGCTGCATCAGTCTAAGCTGACTCAGTGTTCAGTCCCTTCAAATAACTAGAACCTCCCATCATTTATCTGAAAAAAAACCCAAACAGCATGTGTTATGTCCAGACAAAGCCTGTGTCCCATTTATCTTCCCAGTGAAAGCAACTCGTACTCTTGCAGATGTGACCCCCCCCCCAACTCTCTGCTGAGTAAACAGGTGTTGTTACCTGAGGCAGGAGAACCTTGGAACAGCAACTGTCAGCCTTACCCAATCAGGACTGGTGCTCGTGAACTGCTGTGTACTGATGGCCATGGGCTGTCTGGTTAGTAGGCTCCAGGGAGTTAGGTTTATATGTTCATTTACACAACAGCACAATCTTACACACACACACACACACACACACACACATACACACACACACACACACACACACACACACACACACACGTCATAGTGCAATCATTTCTGAGCAGAGTCAGATGTATAATTTTAGAGTGAATTCTTTCTCGCTGATTCCCTCTTTAAGAGCCTGTAAAAGAGGTGACCTCAGCAGAAACAGGGATGATTGACTGATCAGCCAGGCCCTGCAAGGGGGGGTGCTGCTCCCTCTCCTGTGCCCCACACCCCCACCCCCCCCCCCCCCCCTGTTAAGATGGAGGCACGTAAAGCTGTCTGTGTAAATTCACGGCGCTCTCTTGCGCGTGCACTTAAAACACACGCGACAGGCGTAAATCACCCGAAGCACAGAACAGAACAGCACAGCACAGCAAAGCACAGCAAAGCACAGCAAAGCACAGCACAGCACAGCACAGCACAGCACAGCACAGCACAGCACAGCACAGCACAGCACAGCACACACACGGCTCCAACTGTCTCCAACATTTCTGTCTGGACTCTGTGTCAGGTCTTAAATATATCTCTTCCTCCTTCTTCCGCTGCCTCTCTCGGCTTTCTGTAATTCTTTTCTTTCCATTCATCCACGTCTGTTTCCATCACTGATCACCCTCTGTTGGTGAACACTCGCATCCAAAATACACACAGCATTACCTCTCTTTCACACTCACACACACACACACACACACACACACACACATTATCTCTATCTTTCTCTGTCCAACTCTCTCTGTCTCACAAGCACATACACACACACTCACACACACACACACACACACACACACACACACACACACACACACTAACTTGTGACAGTGTTATAACACCCAGAACAGCCCTCCCCCTCTTCATTTCCGGCTGTTCTGGCGACGCGTCCATGGACCCGGATCTCATTTGGAGCCGCTGGTGCGGTAGGATCCTGCAACCGGATCAGCGCCCGGCGACCGTCCGCCTCAGACAGAGCTGGAGAGCTGCGGAGGCCCACAGTTGCCAAACCATGCGCTCCCCTGCCAGCTGGCCATTTCCTCAACACTGCCATTCATCTTCAGCACAACACACCACTTAACCACAATCCTGCACACATGAACTCATGCATACATATGCACACACACACACACACACACACACATATACATGCACACACGCACACACACACACACACACAAATGCATACACACGAATGAACACACACACACACACGCGCAAATGCGCACACAAACACACAAATGCACACACACGTGCACACACACAAATGACCACAAACACACACACACAAATGAACACACACACACACACAAATGCTGTACATGGCTTTCACGTCTGTGTTTACCTCCCATTTACCTATGGCGCAAAGTCATTTACTGATAAACACATCCCCATCAACTACGCCTCTTCTGCCAACATTCACCCTGCTGTCAGCCAGCACTTACACACATTCTCATAAGCCTCTGCTATACTTACACACACAAACACATCTTTGCCAAAGCAACACTTTCACAAGCCTTAAACACAAACACAGACACAAATACACTCTCACACACACACACACACACACACACACCTATATTAGTCTGCCAGAGTAATGCAAGCCTCACCCCTGCACACACGCAAACACACACACACACACACACTTAGATTCAGCTAGTCTCCCCCCTAGTCAGAGCTCTTCTTCATCCAGTGATTTGTTTACATGTGGGCTTAAATCAGTGTACACAGTGTAGCCCTCTAACCAATTACACTAATTGCACAACTCCTCTCCTATCCTCTCCTCTCCTCTAGCAGGACATCTGCCTGACTGACTGTCTGTCTGTCTGTGTGTCTGTGTGTGCGTGTGTCTGTCTGTTTGTGTGTGTCTGTGCATGTGTCTGTGCGTGTGTGTGCGTCTGTGTGTGTGTGTGTGTGTGTGTGCATCAGTGCTTGTCTGTGTGTGTGTCTGTGTGTGCGCGTGTGTCTGTGTGTGTGCATGTGTCTGTGTGTGTGCGTGTGTCTGTGTGTGTGCATGTGTCTGTGTGTGTGCGTGTGTCTGTGTGTGTGCGTGTGTCTGTGTGTTTGCGTGTCTGTGTGCGTGTCTGTGTGCGTGTGTGTGTGCGTGTCTGTGTGCGTGTCTGTGTGCGTGTGTCTTTGTGTGTGTGTTTGTGTGCGTCCGTGTCTGTGCGTCCGTGTCCGTGTGTCCGTGTGTCCGTGTGTCCGTGTCTGTGTGTCCGTGTCTGTGTGTCCGTGTCTGTGTGTCCGTGTCTGTGTGTCCGTGTCCGTGTGTCCGTGTCTGTGTGTCCGTGTCTGTGTGTCCGTGTCTGTGTGTCCGTGTCTGTGTGTCCGTGTCTGTGTGTTTGTCTGTGTCAGTCAGTTTTGTTTGTGCGTCTGAGTGTTGTTGGTGATGTTGTTGATGTTGTATAGCGGTCAGTACAATAAGAGGTGTGCAGTCAAGGTGAACACACACACACACACACACACACACACACACACACACACACACACACACACACACACACACACACACACACACACACACACACACACACACACACACACACACACACACACACACACACACACACACACACACACACACACACACACACAAAGAAACAAGAAAAAGGAGGGAAGACAGAAAAGTGGACTTGAAAGGGGACTGGAGGACATGGGTGAGAGGGGAAAAAAAGAAATAAAGAGAGTGAGAGTGAGAGAGAGAGAGAGAGGGGGAGAGAGAGAGAGGGAGAGTGTGAGTGAGTGAGAGTGTGAGCACAACAGAGAGAAAGAGGCTGATATGATATAAGAATAATGGAGTGAGAGAGAGGGAGGTCAGACTAATTTAAGAAAGAAGGTTAGAATATGGGGCAGACAACACAGATATCAAGAGACAGGGGCAGGATAAGTGGGATACAGCGGGTGGATTAAGAGTAATGAAAGACGAAGGGAGGCAGGCTGAGGAGGTGACCAGGGAAGGGACCGAGAAGCAACCACTGCAGTGCCCTGAGATTGCACACTCCCAACACATCACAATGTCCTCAGAGGAAGATTAGGCTGTTGTGGAGATCACCTCCATCAGCGGAGGTCATGGATGTTTAGGTGTGTGTGTGTGTGAGTGTATCTGAGTGTGTGTGATTGTGTTTAAGGCTTGTGAAAGTCGCACTCGAAAAAGGACTCAGAGAAATAGCAGAGGCATGTCTTCATGTTCATGCAAGTGTTTAAACAAATGCCCATCTGATAACGCCTTGTCCTGTTGCCTGCTGATCAATGACAGGAAACTGGGTGCCGAGTAACCACATTCTTCCAGAGCTCAATAGGGCATTACCTGTGCTCGCTGCATCTCCACACTAGCTAATGAACACTCTCTGCTTTAACGAGTGCCTTCTGCTCAGCAGCCCAGCAATATAGTAACTCTGCTTTGGTTTACTGCTTAGAGGAGCCCCGCGCTGGACTTCATCTGATTAACTAGCCCCTGGAGCTAATTTAAAAATGGTAACCTATTGATTTAGGGCTACTAGCCAGTCACTAGCCTAATGTTGTGGAAGGCACACAATAATAGGCAGAAGGAAGACTTTGAAATGAAGCAATAACATCTCAAACGCAGAAGGAATACTCTGAAATGAAGCAATAACATCTAAAACGCAGCAGGAATACTCTGAAATGAAGCAATAACATCTAAAACTCAACCTCATGGCCATCAGAGCAACAACTGGCACACACTAAGAAGGATTGTTAAAAGAGTTACCTGGCAGCCGTTTTATTACGCCATTTAAATAGTTAATACCAGCCCATCCAACTATGTATAATCCTTCATGTATGTTGCCCCTATCCCTGGAGTGAGACTTCTAAATCAGGCCACACACACACATTCCTTCCATCTGTCCATGAGAGCATGACACCACCACCACCAGTGAAAGGCCTTCACCACATTAAAGACTTATGTCGACACATCCAGCGGAAGAGTGACTATGAATTTTATATGGGTGGTCTGTGCGTGATGTAGTGTGATGAGCCTTCGCTGTATGGATTTCCCACGCTACTCCTGCTACCCCCAGATTGACGATGAGGGATTCTTATGTTGAACTGCCCCCTTCAGTCTACCTTGGGTACTGCAGCTCTTTAGAGAATTCACCCCCACTGCTGACCAGACCAGAAACCGTGATCTATGGCTGACTGGAGCAGAGGGAGTGTTACTGATATTGAGCACTTTCATAGTGAACACTCAAGTAAGATGATGGCAAACATTCGCTTTGGAAAGGTTGGGCTTTGTGCATTTCATAATCCCCCAGAGTGAGTGAGAGCGAGAGAAAAGTGAATGGGAAAGAGTGATTAAATAATGCAGGTAAAGTCCTGTCTAATTTTGCTGCATTCTATCTGTAGTCTCTTTGTATTAAACTGTAGTGTGGGTGTAGTAGGAGTGTGTGTGTGTGTGTGTGTGTGTGTGTGTGTGTGTGTGTCTCACCTCCACATCCCTGTGAAGCTGTACATGATGCTGACGCAGCGGGGCAGCCGGGGGGGCTCCAGCCCATCCAACCGCACCAGCAGAGACGGCACACCGAACAGCACCAGGTACTTCACATAGAAGAACAGCACCAGGGCCAGAGCCAGACCCCCTACACAGAGAGAGAGATGGAGAGAGAGAGAGAGATGGAGGGAGAGATGGAGAGAGAGAGATGGAGAGAGAGATGGAGAGATGGAGAGAGAGATAGATGGAGAGGAGATGGAGAGAGAGAGATGGAGGGAGGGAGAATTGGTGAGAGAGAGATGGAGGGAGAGATGGAGAGAGAGAGAAATAAAGAGAGAGAGAGAGAGAGAGAGAGATGGAGAGAGAGATGGAGAGAGAGAGAGAGGCACACATTGAGACAAGAAAAAAACACATTACAAACTACCGTTCATGCACGATTATAAGCAACAACGTGTGTTCAGAGAAAATAAGGGTAAAACAAAACAAAACACATGCAAACTGCCAAACTATCACTGATACTATAGGACAGCATGAATGTTTTCACAAAACAAAGAGATCTAAATGCATAAAAAGGGCCTGACATCTTCATCTTAAAAGGCTGCAGCACACATCCCATCCTCTCCTCCCAGCTAATGGCCTGGGCTGGCTGTATGTTTTATGCAGCCGGCCTGTGGGAGTTCCATAAAGCGATGCTACATCATTGATGAAGAATACGACTGAATGATCCTAACATACTGTATCTTCATCCAGAGGTCCTGTATTATGCATGGGATTGGCGCTCTGCATGGGATTGGCGCTCTGCATTGATGGGCAACATGGCACAGCAGTTACCAGGGCAAGGTATGCAAGCAGCAATGAAAATGAAAATGCCTCAAACTCGCTATATGCCTGGGTGATGTTTGTGTTCATTGCTAGTGTTGTGGTTTTGTTTGTCATACTGCGCTCACTGATGGGATGAGGTTCAAGGTGGATGTTCCATAGGTTGCTGTTTTTAAAATGATAAAGATGTTTTTTTGACAGAGCAATTAAATATTTACAGGAATGAACTGGATCAGATCAAACTGTCCAGGGTATTAATATATGAGTGACAGAAACAGAGTGGTCAGAAAAGTCATGTTTATGACGTGTGCTCATGTGTCTAGTAGGTGTGATTGAGTGAGCCTCTGTGTGTGTGTGTGTGTGTGTGTGTGTGTGTACAGAGGGCTGAACAACAAATGTCATTTTTTCCATTAGCTGAGGTAACAGAATACACAAGCCATTTGTGCTGAAAGCACTCAGATGGCGGCAGGTGCTGCTGACAACACAAGACTGACCTGCAATAACACACACACACACACACACAAACACACAGACACACACACACACACAATCTGCTACAATAGCCTCTCTTCATCATCATTAAAGTGACAACAAAAACTGAAAAAGTTCCCTGTTAGCAGAATCAAGCTGAATTGAAACCTTTAATGCCATCACTCACTACATGGAAGAGAAACTCCTTCACACCTCACACAAGGAATCACTCTCTCACACACACACACACACTAACACACAGACACACCCACCCCCCCACACACACACCCACACACACTTGATAGAAGAAAATGTCATCAGGAATGGTTTTGTCTTTTGTGGAGTGTGTGTGTGTGTGTGTGTGTGTGTGTGTGTGTGTGTGTGTGTGTGTGTGTGTGTGACCCACTTACCGAGTGCCCATGGCGGGAGAATCTCCAGGTAGGTTTCATTGCTCTGGATGCTGTGCATGTGCATGCAATGGATCAGGCCCTCGGTCACGCTCCACCACACACACACACGCAGCGCACTCTTCAACACACACCAGGCCGACATGCCACACACACCTGCAGGGGGCCTGTGCATCTGAAAGTGAGAGTGGAGGAGAGGGCAGAGTTAGACAGTGGTACCCTGACATGGTTGTGAACTACCTCAGCTGAACTGATATAGAGTGTGTGTGTGTGTGTGTGTGTGTGTGTGTGTGTGTGTGTGTATACAGCCGCGGAAAAAATTAAGAGACCACTTCAAAATTATCAGTTTCTCTGGTTTTACTATTTATTGGTATGTGTTAAAGTAAAATGTACATTTTAGCTTTATTCTATAACCTACTGGCAACATTCCTACCAAATTTCAAATAAAAATATTGTCATTTAGATCATTTATTTGCAGAAAAATGACAATTGGTCAAAATAGCAAAAAAGATGCAGTGTCTTCAGATCTCGAATAATGCAAAGAAAACAAGCTCATATTCATTTTTAAACTACACAATACTAATGCTTTAACTTAGGAAGAGTTCAGAAATCAATATTTGGTGGAATAACCTTGATTTAAAATCACAACTTTCATGTGTCTTGGCATGCTCTCCACCAGTCTTTCACATTGCCGTTGGGTGACTTTATGCTACTCCTGGCGCAAGAATTCAAGCAGCTCGGCTTCTTTTCATGGCTTGTGACCATCCATCTTCCTCTTGATCACATTTCAGAGTTTTTTTTATGGGATTCAGGTCTCGAAATTGGGCTGGCCATGACAGGGTCCTGATCTGGTGATACTCCATCCACACCTTTACTGGCCTGGCTGTGTGGCACGGAGCATTGCCCTGCTGGAAAAAACACTTCTCAGAGTTGGGGAACATTGTCAGAGCAAAAGGAAGCAAGTTTTTCTTCCGGGACAACGTTGTACTTTGCCTGGCTGAGGTTTGTAAAAGACCATAAGGATTGAACCAAAGCGGACTGGAAGGTCTCCTAGTTCGTCTTCTCTGATGAGTCCAATTTTCAGCTTTGCCCAACACATGGTCGTCTGATGGTTAGACGGAGACCTGGAGAGGCCTACAAGCCACAGAGTCTTGCACCTACTGTGAAATTGGACTCATCAGAGAAGACGAACTAGGAGACCCTCCAGTCGGCTTTGGTTCAATCTTTATGGTCTTTTACAAACCTCAGCCAGGCAAAGTACAACGTTGTCCCGGAAGAAAAACTAGCTTCCTTTTGCTCTGACAATGTTCCCCAACTCTGAGAAGTGTTTTTTCCAGCAGGGCAATGCTCCATGCCACACAGCCAGGCCAGTAAAGGTGTGGATGGAGTATCACCAGATCAGGACCCTGTCATGGCCAGCCCAATTTCGAGACCTGAATCCCATAAAAAAAACTCTGAAATGTGATCAAGAGGAAGATGGATGGTCACAAGCCATGAAAAGAAGCCGAGCTGCTTGAATTCTTGCGCCAGGAGTAGCATAAAGTCACCCAACGGCAATGTGAAAGACTGGTGGAGAGCATGCCAAGACACATGAAAGTTGTGATTTTAAATCAAGGTTATTCCACCAAATATTGATTTCTGAACTCTTCCTAAGTTAAAGCATTAGTATTGTGTAGTTTAAAAATGAATATGGGCTTGTTTTCTTTGCATTATTCGAGATCTGAAGACACTGCATCTTTTTTGCTATTTTGACCAATTGTCATTTTTCTGCAAATAAATGATCTAAATGACAATATTTTTATTTGAAATTTGGTAGGAATGTTGCCAGTAGGTTATAGAATAAAACTAAAATGTACATTTTACTTTAACACATACCAATAAATAGTAAAACCAGAGAAACTGATAATTTTGAAGTGGTCTCTTAATTTTTTCCGCGGCTGTATGTATTTGTGTGTGTGTATGAGGTTTTTTAATGGTCACAGCGTTTTTCCGTCAAAGCGTAACTTAGTGAAGCTTTCTGTTTAAGACCGGCTGGCGGTTATGTGATAGGCTGACCAGTGCCACAAGAGGCAGAGTGGTCCCTCTCCAAATCTCCATTTTCTGGTAGAGCAGGCAAGACCTGACTCAGCACAGCAGAGGATGCAGCACAGCGGAGTGCCCAGGCCAACCCACAGAGAGAGAGAGAGAGAGAGAAGAGGGGTGGGGGGAGGGAGAGAGAGAGAGGGAAGGGGCGGGGGGAGGGAGAGAAAGAGAGGGGGAGGATAAAGGCCAGCCCACAATGAGAGAGAGGTAGAGGGAGGGAAAGAGAGAGAGGGGTAGAGTGAGGGAAAGAGAGAGGGGAAGAGGGAGGGAAAGAGAGAGAGAGGGGTAGAAACAATTCATAAAGCAACACAGTCAGAGGTAGAGAAAAAAGAGAGTGAGAAGGAGTAAGACAGAAAGAGCGAGAGAGAGAGTGAAGAAGATGAAAGAATATGAAAGAGAGGGCAAAATATCCAGAAGAGAGGACTAGGTGAGGAAAGGAAGAGAGAGTGAGAGAGAGAGAGAGATGGAGAGCTAATATATGCACACCTGACAGTTATGCTGAAGGTGGTACCGGACATTAATAATATAACCCATTTCCTGCCTCCTCATTTCTTCCCATGAGGACAGACTTAATCACACACCAGTCAACACAAACATACCCACATCTCTCTTTTGCTGTCTCAGTGCCCCACAGAAATGCATATACAAACACACACACATAAGCCCATTCTTAAGTTGGACACTATGACTTCGACTTCTATGAAGTCAATGTGTGTGTGTGTTGTTGAGGTGAGGTACATTCAATGCTAAATGAATGGCAGAGCTTTTCAGACAGACACAGGCGGAAACACAACACGGTCTACATTAGATTTCACTTCCACTATGAAATAAACTTCTAAAGTGCCTCTAGTCTACCTTGTAAACTATACCCTATCCATCTTCCTATGATGACAGATTATATGTGTGTGTGTGTGTGTGTGTGTGTGTGTGTGTGTGTGTGTGGCAGAGAGAGAGAGAGGAGAGATATCTCTCACATTACTTCAAAACTCTCACTCACACACAGACACACACACACACACACACACACACACACAATCTGAAAAGCTCTAAAACTCCACACACTTATGAACATTTAAATGAGGCACCAATCTAAATATGTTACATAAGTTCTGCATAGGCCTCATTATATGGGGTAAGAGATGCTTACAGCGGCAGTTAACTCCCTCTCCTGAAGCGGGCACAGCACACTCTGACTGACTGTTAAATACAGCAGACACAGCAGATAGGTAGATGGGGCTTTTATTGCTCTTGCTAAAAATAGCTCCAATCTGTTAGCGACTGCATTCAGCATTAACACATCAAGGTCCGCTCCGCAGCAACCATAGGCAAATACAACCTACAGAATGCAGACATGCACTCAAGCCAGTGCAGCTTGAGTTTGAGGTCTAATTAGAGAATTTCACTAACAGTAACACACTTCACACCTGTATGTGCCTATTAGGGTGTCTATGACAGAATGAGTGTGTGTCCAAGAGATGTATATGTGTATTAATGTTGGGACACATATGTAGGAGCACACTCATGGTACTCTGTGTGTGTGTGTGTTTTACCACCTGAAGTCTCTGTATATGAGTGTGTGTCCAAGAGGTGTAGATGTGTCTTAATGCTGGGACACATTTCTAGGAGCACACACTGTACATATGAATGTGTGTGGGTGTGTTTGTGTTTTCCCACCTGTTGACTGAAGTCCCTGTAAATGATGATGGGGCCGTTGTAGAACACGGGGTGGTAGAAGCAGTAGGCTGACAGCCTGTAGAGCTGGGAGAGAAAGGGTCTTAGGCCCCTGACCTGCTGTGGTCCTCCCGCCTGCTGGGGGCAGCACTGGGGCTGCTGTTGACCTGAGGCGCTCCAGCAGAACTCCAGGCTGAAGCTGATGCAGCGGAGGCCACACACGGCCACGCTGAAGAGCAAGAGGTAGTATTGCTCCTCGGACTCATACCAGCCACGCTGAGAGAAACAGAAAGAGAGAGAGAGAGAGAGAGAGAGAGAAAAAGAGAGGGAGGAGAAAGGGAGGAAGAGAAATAATCCACTCCATGAATCCCAGGGAGACACTCCTCTTTTCATCCCAACAAATGGGGCTCTAACAGAAGGACTCCACAGGCCTCAGAAGACTGTTGAGTCAGCCAGCCATTACAGCAAGCAGCTGTCTGTCTGGCAGAGATAACGGTGGGATCTCCATCAGACTTATAGTGTGTGTGTGTGTGTGTGTGTGTGTGTGCCCGCATGTGTGTGTGCACGTTCACTGCTTACACAGCCCCATGCGTCTGCTTGCATACGCCGACAGCACAGAAACTGACTGACAGCGAAGATGCACTGACTTGCGTGAGAGCTAAACAGTGAAGGTGAACCCAAACACAGCCTGAAGTTCTGGTGACGCATGGGCACGAGGTAGAAGCACCTACTCACCTGATGGGTAAAAACATCACAACACCGCACAGACACAAGGGAAAACAAATCTGAAATTTAATGGACATGTTTTTGAGGGGTTTTTGGACAGTAAATTGTTCAAATGGCAGCACAATAAAGTACTTGCAATGAAATGACTGCAGCAAAGTCTTTTTAAGACTATTTTCGTTTGTCATTGTTATTATTGCCACCATTACTTTATGGATGGAGAGATGAGTTGATAAAATAAACGATTATAGCCTTTGTTTGTCTAGACAGAGATCAACAAAAAAGGTATGGGTTCTTCTCATTGAACTGCAATGAGCAGCAAACTTTAGTGGGGCATTGGAATATAAAACGTATCTTTTAACTATAATGAAGCTGCATATTTTTCATAGCATGACGAAAAATGAGTTTTTCAGATTGAAAGTAGTTCAAGTGAACATTCTGGTGTCCTTTATATTGCGGTGTCTTGTTTAGAAGTGATTAAATGTTCTTTGATCCAGATCACTAAACAAACAGCAGCAAAAGCTTTAGCACAACTACAATCCACTAGTTTGGATCAGTCACCATACAAACATTCCCTCTCGCACAAGGCTTTGTGTACAATTTATTTTTTGTCTTCTAGACAGGCTGGCAACCAGACTGCCAAAGTAATTGAGGCAGTGCCCATCTGTCTGCTACACACACTAGAACATAACAATGAAAATGAGTGTAGAATTGAATAGTCTATACACAAATGGGCACAACAGGGAGTGGTGGACTTGTTGAAAGAGCCTCTTCTCCATCTCATGCTAGAAAGATGACTACCCACTTATATAGGAATAGGGAGGGAAAAACCTATAGCCTCGTGGCCTTCTTCCTGATCCCCATCACCAACACGTATAAGACGAAGAGACCAGACCAAAAGGATCCGGGAAATGACCCTGAAATTCAGTGTCCTCGATAGATAAATAGATAGATGGATACTTTATTAATCCCAAGGGAAATTTTAGGACACCCAGTAGCTTATACAACTTAAAACACCCCACAGACATACACAAATCACATTCACATAGGGAGAACATGTTCACAAGGAGTGGGGGTGGTAACAGATACAAGAATGGGTGCGACCCTATGGTACAATATGCATGATAGATTGTGACAGTGTAGATGCCCAGGACAGTGTATGCCCCTCACAGCCCTAGAGATGTATTACTCTCTACCCCATCATCCCCGCCAAGACATTATGAGGCTAGTGGAGAGCACCTGTTTTATAGGTCAACACTTTCCAAAATATCTTATTATCTCTTAAAATACGCTTATATCTCGAGTTTGCATGTTGAAGTGAAATTAGGGCAAGGCGTCACCTTTGATGATGGCCTGTCCTCTGTTGTTGTGTTACTGTATAACGTATATCTTTGCTCTCCTTTCCTGCAAGTTTTCAAAATGCCACTTGTTGCCACTTGCAACAATAATGACACTATTAAAGGCAATGGCAAAATAAAGACAACACTGAGTAATGTTATTGTTAATTGCAGAGCACTAATGAGATTAATGAGAGAGCAGTACCAATATTTACCTCTGCAGGGAGGTTATGTTCTCAGTTTGGTTTCTGGTTATTTGTTTGTCAGCAGGATTATGCTAAAACTACCAGGCCGCTTTTCATGAAACTTAGTGGAGACGCGTAACATGGGCCGGATCCACAAACATTTTTTTTCACTTTAGTCAAAATTTAGAAAGAGATAAGGTATTTGGCCTTGGCTGAGGTCTATGCTCTCCCAGTGCCCTGCTAATTTGGTATATATTTTTACCATCACTTGGGATGGAGAATCTATAGAGGCTGGCAGGCAGCCATTTGAGGCGAGTAAATAAATGGACCTTTCTGGGCCTGGAGCTGCATTTGGACAGAACCGGACTGAGGCCAGCGGGTTAAACATTTCCTGTTGAGGAGAGGAAATCTTCTTGCTTACACAGACAGATACATGTGCAAACACACCCACACCCACAGACACACACACACACACACACGCACACACACACGCACACACACACACACACAAACACACACACACACACACTTACACACACACACACACACACACTTACACACACGCCCTTGGTGCCAAATCGACTATCTCTAAGGTTATCTCAGTCTGAGACAGCAGGATGAGCAGAGAGAACATTGGGAAAACCTGTCCATCACTGTGATCAGCAGACTGATACACGCTCACAAAACACACACACACACACACACACAGTCCACCAGGAAGGACAGTGGCCCTGTCTAGTGTTATCAAATAACACTTGACAATGTACATTTCATCAGTCACGCATATACGTCAGTTTGGAGGTGCAAAGATATCTGTATGGCGAAGCTAACTGATGGAGAGGTGGCAAAGGCAGGGCAGGAAGGTGGTTGCTGTGTAGATAAAACAAACAGGACAGTGCATCAGTCACTCTGTGTGTGTGTGTGTGTGTGTGTGTGAGTGTGCATGTGAGAGAGCGAGAGAGTGAATGAGTCAAAGAGAGTGAAAGTGTGTATGTATGGGAGAGAGACAGCGTATGTATGTGTGTGTGAGTGTGTATGTGAGAGAGAGAGAGAGAAAGTGTGTTCGTATTGGAGAAAGACAGCGTATGTGTGTGTGTGTGTGTGTGCAGAAGACAAAGCAGGTCACAGGCAGACTGACGATCAGGCCCATCTTAATTCCCCCTGCAGACCTCTGCAGATGCACCGAGAGAGAAAGGGCAGGGGCTTAACACAGTAAAGTCACTCTGTAAATCCACTTCCTTTCCCTCTCTTTCTATCATTTCCTTTCTCTCTCTCCTTCTGTGTGTCTCTCTCTCTCACACACTCTCACACACACACACACACACTTTCCCTCTCTGCCTTTTTTTTCTCTCTCGCACACACGCACACACACACGCACACACACACACACACACACACACACACACACACACACACACACACACACACACACACACACACACACCTCTCACCTGGATGTCTTGCAGACTACTGATGTGAAGTGTGGAGAGCAGCAGGAGGGAGGAGCCCCAGCACAGGGCGGGGTTATGTAACTGAGCAACAGCCAATGAGAGGCTTTGCTGGAGCATCAGGACAGCCACACCCTTAAGCCCCAGCAGGTTGAAGGCAGCCAGAACTCCATAAACTGTGAGTATAGCAAGATGCCACTAAACACACACACACACACACACACACACACACACACACACACACACACACACACACACACACACACACACACACACACACACACACACACACACACACACACACACACACACACAAACACACACAAACACACACACACACAATTTATGAGTATGAAAAGTCTAGATGATAACAAAATACATGTATATGTACAAAGTTTTCAGTTAACGTGTGCTGGAGGAGATATTCTTGTTGATATTAGAAAGGTGTCACTGAGGTTGGCTGAGGGTACCTGAGGTAGATAAACACTAGCGAGCCTGGACACGGCAGCATGGCCAATCAGAGACCAGAGTAAGGACTTCTTTGCCCAGTCACTCCAGAAGGTCCACTCAAAGTCTGCAGCATCCTGAGGACCACAGAAACGCCCCTGAATGAGAGATCTTCACACCATCTTTTAACAACAATACAGTTACCTTAGACTGGCTCAGTTTAAAGCTTTCTAGTGATCTTACATACATGTCAAGGGCAATGACAGTCCTTAAGCAGACACAGCTCTTAGCTATTACACTTCTGTGGGCTACTGCGCAACACCCTCACATTATTCAACACATTCATCACAGTGAATGGACACGTGAGTCTCACCCTCTTCAGACCCCAGATGAGGAAGCCTCTCTCCAAGTGGACCTCTCGGTCCAGTCCTCGTTCATGTTCTACAAGGACCACACAGCCAAGCATGCACACAGTAAAGTCAAAACTGGCAATCAGTCAGGACAGGTCACAGAAAGGGAACATAAATCAATTCAATTCAATTGTATTTATATAGCGCCAAGACAATGAAATTGACTCAAGGTGCTTTTAATGACCATTCCAAAGCAGTACCACACACACCTTACAGACTATGCTGAGATTCAATGTAGGTGAGTGTCACCTGTGAAGAGAGTACGCTGCCTTGAGCTACACACAATCCACAGGCCAAGAAGTATACTTCGATATGCATGCACTAGGAGTCATGCTTCTGGCTCTAGAGAACAGGGAATACTATACAAACTAAATGATCACTCACTTACCAAATTATATACTGACCAAATGTGCTCTCCAGAAAATGTGTGCAACCATGGGAGTGTGCAAGAATGTGTGTGTGTGTGTGTCTGTGTGTGTGTGTGTGTGTGATTTCACACACACGTCTCTCTGCTGTTTTTCCTCTGCTCAGTACAGGGCTTTTGGGTTCCACACCTCTCTCTGTAATGCTGACTAATCTCAGGGAATCCCACAGCTTCACCACAGGTCTCCTCCTCTCCTCCTCCTCCTGTCCTCCATCTCTCTCTCTCTCTGTCCTCCCTCTCTCTCTCTCTCTCTGTCTTCCCTCTCTTCCTCACCTTACACGCTGCAATGCAGTGTCAGCCTATTATTGTTTCAGCACTCTCTCTATCTCAGCTTACTCCTCTCTTTCTCTCTCTCTCTCTCAGCTTTCTCCTCTCCCCCTCTCTCTCTCGCTCCTGGAACTTACATCACCTCAACGAAAGGCTTTCCTGTATGAGGCAACAGCAGGCTACACACTGTGTGCAACAACAATAGATGCACCGTACAAATAAGCACAGGAACAAAGCTCTCTCTCTCTCTCTCTCTCTCTCTCTCTCTCTCTCTCTCTCTCTCTCTCTCTCTCTCTCTCTCTCTCTCTCTCTCTCTCTCTCTCTCTCTCTCTCTCTCTCTCTCTCTCTCTCTCTCTCTCTCTCTCTCCCTCCCTCCCTCCCTTCATCCCTCCATCACCCCCCCCCCCCCCCCCCCCCTCCCCATCTCTCTCTTCCTCCACACACCCACTCGCCCACAGCCTGTGGAGGGTAGCCTACTCTTTACTGAAGCAGAAGGGCGTGGTACACCAGGAGACTCTGGAAATCCACCGACTCTCTCAGACGGAGAAAGGAACTTTAACTTCAACATCTTTTCCACACACCTGGTGGCACGATGAACATGATGAATATTAGAAACATCATAAGAAGTTTTTTTCTGGGATACCCCTTTAAAATATACAACCCGGCTTCCTCTATAAACCTTTTGATGTGTGTTTGTGTGAGAGAGATAGTGTGTGTGCATGTGTGAGTGTGAGTGTGAGTGTGAGTGTGTCTGTCTGTCTGTCTGTCTGTCTGTCTGTCTGTCTGTCTGTCTGTCTGTCTGTCTGTCTGTCTGTCTGTCTGTCTGTCTGTCTGTCTGTCTGTCTGTCTGTCTGTCTGTCTGTCTGTCTGTCTGTCTGCAATTTTTAATGTCGCACATTCACTTCTGGAGAAGTTGAGGACGCACTCTCACTCTCCAGTAATTAATTTGGGATGAAATTTAAAGTGGTGGACCCTCTACATACCAACGTGCAAGTACAGCCAGAGTGAACACGGGGTAGAGACGGATATGAAATAAGCCATATGTAAACACATACACAGTTACATTAGACCGCAGTGCCACCTAGTGGCCAAAGCTGACGTTCACTGCAGAGATAACTGCATGATGCACAGGTGAAGAGATGTAAAACTAATAGTTTCCATAATAATTCCAACTTTACCCAATAATGGATGGTCTGACATCTTGAGAAACTATGTCTATAATAACACATGCACTAGGTAGGCATATATGCCTTCTCAAGCTCTCTACAGACCTACACGTCTATACGACCAGCAGAGCCACCTACAGCATAATGCTGACCTCAAATACACCTCCTCATACTCCCATCATCTCTGTCTTTGGGAGCGCAGACTCCCAATGTAACACTGACAACAGGACTAACACAACTAGTGCGCCAGCAAGTTATTTATAGATTTTTAGTCCATAGACTGTTTCCAGTCATGTAACTAACAGAAACACACACAAATGCACACGCACACACACACACACACACACACACACACACACACACACCACACACACACACACACACACACACACACACACACACACACACACACACTGATAATTACAATATACATTATTGCCACCACTGAAATGTTTCTCTTTCCCTACATCCCTTACCCCTGTAACAGTAACCCTATGAGGACAGTGTATACCCACTAAACTGGCCTTGCCTGTATCATGTATCTACCACCGGTTGTCTCTATATAGATATAACGTACACCCTTCCCCTTCTGCCACACAACCCTCCCCCTTCCCACCTTCCTATCTTCACCCGGCCAACCTCAAGCAGATGGGTCCCCCATTATGTGCCGTGGTTCTGCTTAAGGTTTCTCCGTGACTAACAGGGAGTTTTTTCTTGCCCCTGTTGCCATTGTGCTTGCACTAAGGGGGTTCAGGCTCTGGGCTCTGTAAAGCGCCTAAAGACAATTGAATTGTTATGGCGCTATATAAATAAAATTGAATTACAAACTATTCTGCTTTATATCCAAGGTCCAATGGATTTTTCAGTTCACAGCATTCCATTTGAAATTTCACTTGCAGACAACAATGGAAAACTGCTACCATATTCCTACTCATATCTGAAAGCCATAGAAGATGATAAACGTACTTGTCATCACTGAATGGTCAATAACAATATGAACACAATTTGGCATGTTTTGCTACAGAGGAAGAATAGAGTATTGAATGTATCTATCAGTCTATCTATCCATCTATCATTTTGTTTCTAGTCTCACGGTTGGTCTTCACCTCTCCATCCATCTCCTGTGGTGTGAGGATGGTGGTACCACACAGACCTAATTGAGTTTCTAAGGACATTGCCATACCAATAAGACATATAACATTTCACATTTACATGTTTAGAGAATCTAAGGGATTCTTCTGCCCTGAGTTACATGTTGTATAAATGAATATGTCCTGTCTACTTGGCGAGTAGCCTTGAGGAAGGCTGAAGCACTGCTCATGTGAGAGATGAAGTGAGATACTTAGTGCAGTTACCTTTAGAGAACCTGTGCACCTCATAAAAAGAGTAGAGGTGGGAGCCAAGAGACAGAAGCCAATAGAGGGCAATCTCCCAGCGAGGCAAGGCCACCACACTTGACTCTGGCTTGGAAGGCATGGCCGCTGATGCTCCTCCCACACTCCTAGAAGACATGTAAAAAAAAGTTATACTGTTATATGCCAATCTTGTACTTGTCAAATCCCGTTTTCCTGCCAATGCCCTGAGAAAGCTGTTATTTTATAAAGCACTCTTTGGGACAAAGAAAGTGAACTAAGTGACATTGAAACAATACATTAAACCAGTAACATTCCGTTGTAGATCTACTGTCTGTCACACATTCCCAAGTTACAGACCCTTTAGAAAGTACAAATCCTTTCTAAGTACAAAACACTACCAAGTGCAGACCCTTTCGAAGTGCAAATACAACATGAGAACAGTAAGAGTGATGCTATGTGACAGGCTTTTCCATCAACTTTGCAGAGGAGAAAGCTACATGGGTTGTTATATACACGATAAGGCCGTTGATAAGGCAGGCCTTGGATTTAAATGTAAAAAAAAAAAAAGTGTCGTAATGATACATTGACGCGTTAGTAGAGGAATAACCACCTTTGAAGATTTACATATTTACTTGAAGAAGCCAACAGGAATGGTTTATGGAAGGGAATTTTATTAAATCCAATGTTGCCGGAACCGCAACATTGCCGAAAATATGTCACAGAGAAATGACGGTAAACATTAAACATTAACAACGACTATTGTAACATTCCGACACAAGGCTTCATCAAAAATATACAGTAAATCAGATACTCACTAGCATTTCAGACTCCGTTACGAGCTGTCCATTGTTTCTTCCGTGTTTGCAGCATGGCTATGTTCTGAATGGTCTGTTTGCTTTTCTGAGCTCCGCCTATAGGCTGAATTAAGACTTTCCATTGGTTAAGCCGATTCATATTTTTTTTATTTCTACGCGATTCCCTTGGATAAATGGCATGCCAGTCCACTCAACAGACCCCAACATTAAAGCAACCACTCTGCTCTCAGCAATGTACAAAATGTGTAGCCTCAGGTCAATCACTGACAAGTGACATCCAGAACACACACACACGTCGTTCGTCTTTTTTCTTTTTTTTTTCTTCATTTGGACACATTTACGCTATGCCCTAGAAGCACCGCCCTTTCGCCCACAATCTTGGAAAACCCTGGCATTGTCACACCGTTAGGGATAGGCTCCACAGGCCGAAAGGTGTTTTAGCTAGTTCCGCCCACCAATACACGAAGTGTATTTAGGTCTGGTTGTACTGTATAGCTTAAACCTGATATAACAATATTCTATGTTAGCCTGACTTGTCGCAGGTGCATTTTCAACTGGGAATGCAGCTGATATGATTGTTAGAAGGATTTTAGAATGTTATACTTATATTATTTACTTTCATACTAACTTTAAGAAGTTATAGGCCTACTTATAGCATTACAATTTACCCCTACAGCCTATGGAGTAGATCTTAGAGCAGAACTCTGTTATTTATTTTTTTATCCTGGGCCCTATTTTCCAAGCTTTTGGGGTCCACCTTTTTTGGACAAAAACTACCTAAATTGGTCCAGGTTTGAGTTACAACGCTATAGCCTGCAACCGCAAAACAGATATACAATATAATCCAATTGGGAAAGCACCGTAAAGTAAAGTGGTTTTCACCACTGACAGGCCCATAATGATATTATTTGTGTGACAACTTATAAAGGATCCAGAGATTGACCTGTGTCTGCTTACCTCAATTACTGTAAAGACACAGTAGAAAATTACTGTTTCTAAAGACATTTCTTAACCTTTCTCTACTTCCTGTCCATAAACTAATATCTACAGTTTCTTTACAGTTATTGCTATACAGTTATACATATAAGGTACAGCAGAGGTCGCACAGTCATTAAGTATCATCAAAGCATAAGCTACATATTGTGGATGCTAAGTTCTGAGGGCAATACAAAGGATCTGGCAACTTTTCAAATGTCCTATGAGCTTTAAATTAGTAAATAAATAATTATGATTTTTTTTTTTCAATTAGTATCTTGACGGGAACTTTTAAATGTCATCTTCAGATTACGTATTACGTATATGGTCAGCTAATGTTCACCACATACCAGTATTTGTACTGATGTGGCGAGAATAGGATCTCACTACACATTTTCTTTCAATCAGAAGACCAGAGGCAGGATGTAGAAATCTGGAGGTTTATTATTGTAATCAATAAGCTACAATAAGGAGATGGTCCATGGATTAGCTCGATCTCATTGTATGAATGGTCTGCAGGCCATTTTAAGGCCTGTAAATTGTGGGGTGTGTTCTATCCGGTTGTCTGCCAAAACCAATCAGAAATAACTATTCCCTCTTCTCTAACTCCTCTGAAACCTACTAGGTGTGTGTGTGTGTGTGTCGTGACAGGCTCCCCAGGGGTCCTGTCAGACCCCCTCCTTTCTTGGAATGTGCCTGTGTCGTAACTTTATGGCTGCCTTTAACATCAGTGAATCATGTGTATGGCTAAGTCACTGTTTCCCCAACTAGTCTGCCTTCCCTAAGTGAGACTTTCATACAGATGAGTTAATCCATGTTCATCTAAACATAAAATAGATCCTACATATCCCCCCTATGTGTCTAATTGACACACAAAATATTTTATGATATCATAGAAAGTACACACTATCAATACACTTGCAGAAATAAAAGCCCATCCTAACGTCTACACAGCAAAAACCCAATAACTAACCTTATTTTAAACATCTGTAAAATTAAACTATCAATACGTGTTCATACGAAATTCCATTACATTCCAATATAACATATTATTGTTCCTCCAGATTAACACACATTCAACAATTATAAAAGACCATCGGGTCAGTCCCGAATGGTTAAGGCACATAATATGATATACAACATGTGAAAGCATATAAAAAGAAAAAACATAGATCTTGTGACAACACATACTTATACTTCAATAACTTTTCTAAGAGGCATATAACTGTCCGTATCCCGTATCTTACAGACACAATTAGAATGAAGTACCAAAGTACCAAAATCTTTAATTTTCTAAAACACTTCATCATTCAAAAAATCATTATAGCAATAAAATGCAATCATCCCCAGGCAATATTTCCCGGAGAGGTCTTCATACGCAGAACGGCAACTACTCTAACAATACCGAACCCCCCTATGTATACAACATATGTGATCCCATTATATAAAACTACAGCGCACTAACCACCATCCCATCAGTCTATGAATTGTCCAGTGTATGTATTCAGTGTATATTGTATAACTACCGGTGTGCGAAGTCTTCAGCTTCTGTAAGCCGGTCGAAGGGCAGAGGTTATGGCTGAGTTTTCACTCACGACCATCCCGCTGGCAAGGCAGGGCTAGCACTTAACCCTGACGCGTTATTTGTTTTTTAATTTTTAATCCAGGACTTATATGGTCTGGTCACCCAGTTCCCACATGTCTCCGTTGGGGTCAGGTTTGCCTCCTGACCCATCTTGTTCCTCGTTGCACAACACCTGTAACATTTACAAAGCATTGTCCTTTTCATATGACATTTTTAGACCAACTTTATTGACATCCTTTTCAAATATCACAGTCATTTAAGTGAACCTAGAGGCTATTGCCCAAAAATGCAAGGAATTTAAAACAGGGAAGACCACAACACACCACTGCTATGACCATGTTATGTGCTGCATCAGTTCCCTTCCCCCAATGATAAAAAGCATCCATTCACTGCAGCATTTCCATGACCTAACAGCACCTCGCCCAGGTCGAGCTGCTGCAACAGAATGCTCCCCATTCTAACCCTGATACTATAAATTGAGGTAGTCCCACCACCTTGTATTCCTGAAATTCTTCAAAAAGTTAATACAATATTACACAGTAGAACCTTGACTCCTCACCACCATTGGCTGGAAGCTCTTTTTGTTTAAAACCTTCATCTATACCCAGTCTGCTGACTGGACCAGTCCATATGCGTCCACCTGTGTATATGTAATCTCAAAAAATTAGAAACAACAGATACACATCATTTCCACACACCCTCTAAACATGCTCTAAAAGTGTGTTATATGATTGCCAACATTTGCAGTACGTTTATTTCATACTTCTCATAAATTCTTATTGTTATACTAAAATCACTGCTGTAATGCTTAAAACATAATAATGTCACATATTAAAAATATACTTACCCTCTCTCAGTTTTGGTCCTGTCCTCAGACATTCCTCAATCCATCATATGAATCCATCCATATCTCCAATACCTTTTCATATCTATGTAGTACATAACTACCTATACAATTACACCTTCCATTGTAAAATATTACCCAAAAGTTCTATCGGTACTCCTTTTCTCTGATTATAGATGCTACAAACATAGCATTATACAAATTTTATTTTCCAAAACTTCCCATAAATAAAATGACCAAAAACCCATAAATCTAATTTTCTGTAACCTCCCCCCTTACACACTTAAAACTAAAAGTGTGTGCACATAAACAAGGCAGATAACATGTATGGAATTACCATGTGGCCACAATAGTAAGTCCATAATTTACCAAGCCTGCATTTTAACCCACTTTGAAATACACTTGGTCTATTCCCCTGACCTAATGTCATCACATATATACACAATATCATTTACTACTAAGCTTGACTATAACTGAATTACTGAGGACACTGTTTTGCAAGACATCCTGCACACGTGGCTTATCAACCTTGATAAAGCATAAAGGCTGACCCCCCTTAGTCACATAATAATAACAAAAGGACTTATACTGGTGTTCACAATCTGTATACTACATCAACCCTACTCATACCAAGATATATCACTAGTAAACTTAAACCTAACAGACTGAAACACACACTGAAAGTACAATTATCCGTAGTATACCTTCCTTTGATGCCATTTCTGTTCCTCAGCCAAAATCACTTATCGTAGATATTACAGCCAAGCCTGTAAGATACACTTAAAACCACATATTTACATATACTTTTGAGAAGTTAACACAAAACCAAAACAATTCCTCATGCAGATCTTTAAATATAAGCCATTTGACTCCATACTCAAACTGGCCTGCTTCTAAGTTTCACTGACGCATGCACAGGGGAACCCCTTCTCTGTCATTCTCCACCCAACTCTATAACTAAGAACACTGATAAGAGAAGCTCTCCATACTCTACTCTTTTTTTCCTTCTCTCTTTTGCCACTGTATCTATCTGTTTTAACATGTCTATCTTTCAAAATATAAATGCATATCCGGTTAAATCTGTTAGTGTTGGTGTTGAGCATAACCTAATCTTTTAAACCCTCAACAATCCTATAATATATTGCAGCTATAGTCACTATTAATATGTATAATTTACCCTTAACCTGTGTATTTCTGGTGTAACAACAGTCTGAAGGACCATAGTATCACCTGCAGTTTTATTTCTCTATCAGCTTGGTTTAATAACATATGTGGTGTGGGAAGTGCTTGAAGAATCATGGTGAGGCGAGGTGGTGTCCGACTAGTCAAAGAAAGTCCATCCGAGGTACACTCAATTTCAACTCCCATACAGCAAAACACATAGTGCCCTAACAGATTAATAAGAGTATGATTTTAAATCAATATAGGCATCCTTACTTTCTTCCCACTCACTTCAATTGACACTAGAGCTGTTAAATTCCCCAAGCCGCTTTATAACTGCATACCCCCGTACAGGGAAACTAGACCCCCGGTTTCACCCATTTGTGGCTGAGCATATCCCCGTCCTACCACATCGTACCTCTAGGTGCACATCCTTGAGAAAAGTCCTTGTTGTGTGTGGTCATGTCAGAGGCCTTTTAACCTGCCACCTCCCTTCACCCCTCTCCCTCTGCCTTTTCCTCTGAGGGCTGCTGCCACTGATGAGATGGCTGTGTCCAGTTCGATTGTTCATAGGCTGAGGGTGGCTGAGGGTGCCATAAACCTGTTGGGGAGGGGGGAGCTGTGGGGGATATTGAGCAGACACTGGTCCAGTCCCAGACCCAGTGCAGGGGCTTGAGATGTCTCTCAGCTGTCCCTTTCACATAGTCCAGTTCGGTTTGAATTCAGATCTTAGGCTTAGATCCAAGAAAGATGTTTTCTTTCCATCTCACTCTCCAGACGAGTTATATTGGAGCACTTTCTTGCAAAATGGGTAGTCCTAGAGGTCAGCCCAGCCACAACTTGATGTCCCCAAAGTTGCTAATTTGTATGTGTGCAGACCTTTCTTTTATCCTTTCTATCTACACTTCCCTCAAAACCTATTTTCTATTCAGCTGTTATAAAGCATTGTTTTGCTTTTTCTGATTCTTCCCCTGAGTTACTGCCTCTCTGTCCTTACTCTATTCTTGAATTCTCTCAACACTTTCCCTAATGGACTTTGTGCTGTCTCTTTCACTGCTGTTTTAAACCTTAATGGGAGCACTAGTGTTAACAAATCTGGCTGTGGACATTTGTTCTTTTCCCCCTCACTACTAAAATTACCCAAAAGTGCATCAATTACTCTTTATTTTAAGTTGTACTGTTTTCTTGTCTTGATTTCCACTACGTGTCCCCTTTTCTGGACTGATTCTGACACCCAGACATGTCCACGCCTCATCCTGCATTCTCCTCAAATGTATTATTTGTTTTGTCATTATATCAAACATCTTATGTCCTAATCCTACTCATCCTGACTTTAGTCAGTGAAGCCTGCCCTCTTATTGCTTGTGCTACATGATCATTCAATTCAGTAAACCTTCTCTCTCTCTCACCCCAAAAAATGTCTGTAGATGTCTATGTCAGTATTCTCTCTCTCCTTGCTCCAAAATGACATTCCTCCTTGGGACCCCTGTGCCGTCCATCGTGTAATTCTGTCAATACTATGTCAACCCCCATGACCTTGTCTCCAGACCTGTCTCTTTCCTCTGTTTCCTGCCTTCTCTTTGTCTCTCGTTTCTGACAAACCCTCTTCTGGTCATCTCTTAATAAATAACCATAATTCTTTTCACCTTCCTGTGTCTTTTCTGCCAAACATACTGGTGGGGATGGAGTCCCCTCTGACCTCACCTTCTCTCCACTGTTTACATTTTCAACATCTTTATGACTGGCATAGTCGCCAGATGGCTCTGCGGATTGCTTTTTCAGTGTTGGCACCCTGACCTCACAAACATCTGCTGGTGATATCTCAATACTTATCTCCCCTTCTAACGGATCCATCCTACAAGCCATCAGTTTAACTGTGCATTAATGTTCACTGCTTCTTCCAATCTCCGCTCTCCACTGACCTCAGCCTGACTCTTTAAATCCCCTCAAAACTCTGCACATCAGGTAATTGTGAATACAACTGATTAACATGGCCTAATGGATCGTTCACTAAAACATAGGGTGGGGGTGTAAATGCTTTTTCTCCCAAATTCCTCAGTGTATACTCCCCTTGCTTGCTAGTGTCACTGACCTACTCCAAAATGTTCCTCTTCTCCCCAGCTTTCTCCTTTGTTAACTTTATAAATGCCTTCAAAGTCTGCAGTATCAAATTTGCTTATGACTAATACAATACAACTATCTCCTGCAAAGGCATTTCTAAATTCAAACAATATCACAACACTATATCTAATCTGACTTTCCTCTTACCCCCTCTCCTTCTACATACGAACGTGTGTGTGAGGCCACAGTCCTCTGTTCGCCCTGAGTTAATAGCCCCCACCTTTGTGCTTCTCTGTCCCTGTCTTCCTAGTCCAAACTATCAACCAGGTTTTCTTAACAATCAATCACAATGGTTTGTTTAAAAGTCAAAGTTACTTGTTAACGATGTCACTCAGTACTTTTGTGCATATAACTGGTCTACACATACACAACACAATTCCTACTTCCACTTTTCCCAATTCAAAGTCTTATGTAATCACACAACTTCCCTGCTAATCAAAAACTATTTCAAAAAACAATGTCCTGCAACTTTTTCACTTTCAACAATTAAACTTCTACTTTGTAACTTTCTTACATATGCTCTACACAAAGAAATCTCCTCTTTATCTATGTTTGTCCAAAAGCATGTATTTTCCAATCAATTATTCCATCAAACCAATTCCAAACCTTTTCAATCTCCTAACTTACTTCAATACACAAGAACAACGACAACCAATTAATTCACAATTCATGCAATGAAACAACGTTTTGCTCGTATCTTTCTTTGCCAGTCACAAATTATCCAATAGTGAACTTTTCAGGTCTGCTTTTCACGCACTATGTACAAAATTGAAGAGTCAACATGAATGTTTTGAACTGAATGTGTCTTGCATATGTCGGAGATTTCTCATTCATTCATTTACCCATCATCCACATCAAACTAGAAGCATTTAGAATAACTAGAAATCTCAAAATGAAACTTCTTATAATTCACTGAACTTTTTATCAGGAATGTAAACAATCCTTCAGTGAATTTATAATGCTCCTTATTAATCACTGCAATTATTAGGTACTTTCATTTTCACGACCTGCAGTGATATCACAGAATTTTCAATCAATCACTCTCTTTCACTCATACACCTTGTGTGTTCTCCACCTCTCAGCTATTGAATGTAATTAACCTCTTTCAGTTTAAGTGTTTCACAGATCAAATATCACAATACTTCACAAAGCTTATATTTCCAGAAAAATAAAACAAGTTCAGCATATCCCACATCAACCAATGATTTTGACCAACAAATCCACTTTTCTCCAGCTTACGCACCCACACAATTACTGATTACCAATATCAGTATTTGATAACAGACCAAACATTAATCACAACTAAATAGGTCATTTTACAGGTCCTCTAATGCTTAAGAGAAACTTTCACTCAACAAACTCCACAAGTGGCCCACAGACTCACTTATACATAAAACAAAAACTCCACAAGTGGCCCACAGACTCACTTATACATAAAACAAAAACTCCACAAGTGGCCCACAGACTCACTTATACATAAAACAAAACTCCACAAGTGGCCCACAGACTCACTTATACATAAAACAAAAACTCCACAAGTGGCCCACAGACTCACTTATACATAAAACAAAAACTTGCACAGACGAGTTGTACTTCCCCTCTGAACAATCAGACAATTCTCAATTTGTCTACCAATTTCCTATTGGATTCCGGATCCGCTATTCCACATAAATATTAAACAAAAACCTTCCTGCATAAATAGTTCCTTAACACATGCAAATATAATTCCCATGCAAAAATGATAACCCAACAGTTTCTTACCACAGATCTGCAAACTGGTTCTATTTTAACCTGAACAGTTTTACCACAGATCTGCAAACTGGCACTATTTTAACCTGAACAGTTTTACCACAGATCTGCAAACTGGCTTAATTTAAACCCAAATAAAACCCTTTTTCCTAATACACTCCAGATCTACACATTCAGCCTCTGGCGAGTTCTTGCCTGAAGGACTTTTGTCCGGCTCCTCTCGTGCTGAGTATTCTAATTGACTTATTCAACCAGACTAATATTAAAACTTGCTTACCATTTTTTTTAAGAAAGGTGCCTTCTGGTTGAATTCATCAATCGGTCTACTCGCACCCCGGAGCTCGGTCCTTTTCAGGTCCCTTCTTGGTCGGCCAATTATGATGTGGCGAGAATAGGATCTCACTACACATTTTCTTTCAATCAGAAGACCAGAGGCAGGATGTAGAAATCTGGAGGTTTATTATTGTAATCAATAAGCTACAATAAGGAGATGGTCCATGGATTAGCTCGATCTCATTGTATGAATGGTCTGCAGGCCATTTTAAGGCCTGTAAATTGTGGGGTGTGTTCTATCCGGTTGTCTGCCAAAACCAATCAGAAATAACTATTCCCTCTTCTCTAACTCCTCTGAAACCTACTAGGTGTGTGTGTGTGTGTGTCGTGACAGGCTCCCCAGGGGTCCTGTCAGACCCCCTCCTTTCTTGGAATGTGCCTGTGTCGTAACTTTATGGCTGCCTTTAACATCAGTGAATCATGTGTATGGCTAAGTCACTGTTTCCCCAACTAGTCTGCCTTCCCTAAGTGAGACTTTCATACAGATGAGTTAATCCATGTTCATCTAAACATAAAATAGATCCTACAGTACTCAGGATTGAGATGTTTACAAAGGGCAACTGACCTCATTTTGCTGTCTGGAAACTTATATGGTAGTTGTGGTTTCTAGTTTCTGTTGCTACTGATGTGTTTGCTGTGAGAAAGTGGTCTCACAGTCAAAAGCTACCCTCGTCTGCATGTTACAGGAAACAGGTCAAGTTGCAGCCATGTATCATTTGTTGCACATCCTGTTTGTTGCAATTGGTAAGAGAAATCAATAACATTTATTAGTTGTTCTTTATTAGTCAGATTCAAGGCTAATCTATCAAAAACCATCCAACTATAAAATGAAATGGCGCATTAAAATGCTTTGTCATGTATAATTGATGAAAATGATATTGCCTGTTTTTATTTTTAACTGAAAAATAGGCTTTGGGTGCTTTTCAAGCAGTATATATCCAAAGCAAGTTACAGAATCCAATTTAAGGTGATACTAAAAGTAGATGTATTGCCTGTGTGAATTCCTGTAGAGCAGGTGGACAACATGAGTTCACTACCCAGCATGCACCTGAATAACACTGTTCCACAAGTTATAATTTTTCATGAAATCATTAAAACTCACAAGCTAATCACACAAAAAAGGCTTAACTTTCCAAATGGATTGTTTCACATTAATTTCCATATTGGTGAATTACATTCCCACTGAATTACAGTTTTCCTATAATGAAATTGTGATTCACAGCAATTCCCTGCATCACAGTATAGTACTATTGCAGATCATAAAACCGATTTTGACAAATGATGACGGGAAGTATTTCTAAAAGTTACCTGATGTGCTCCAGTGCAAATCACGAACTCATCAGACAGAATAGCCCCAGCATGTGATATACCATGAGTTTCAAAGTATTTTATTGAATAATTAGATTTGATTGAAATTGTTTAATTTTAAAAGTTTATCAGCAAATGTGAAATCACCAAAAGCGTGAGCTGGAAGTTCAGCTGAACAAAAGTATTATAGTGCATTCCATTTGACTTTCTTCTGGTAATTTACTGGAAATATTGTAAAACTTGTTTATACAGCAGACTTCTTGTTACTGTAAATGTTATGTCAATTAAATATTAGAAAAAAACTACTCAATGTTACTGGCCAACAGCTGCTGTTGTTATAGGCTGCTGAGCGTGATCATATTTCCAGTGCTTCAAACTCTGTTAACCACATGATCTGTTGTGGTTAATAGCTCAGTGCTGCATCAGTGTTTGTCCTTCACCGTCTAAGCTGCCAGTTACTTACTCCAGTTCTTTAGGAACTGTCTAACAGTGCATACTAATATTATGTTGATATCTAATCATAATAATTAATACAAAAAGAATGTATATATAAAATATAATAATGTTTTCTAACTATTTTTAAATGTAGATATAAGTACAATCTAATACAATTCCAGTAATAAATAATGTCATTGTACATAATCATAATGTTTCTGTAGGGGACTCCATGAATGGGGGAGTTGTCGGCAGGGTATAGTGCTGCAAAGGTTTATAATAAGAAACAGTAGCAGATCGTGAGAGATTGAGCTTGATAATTTTTACAGTGCCTCCAACTCTGTTAACCACATGAGCTGTGGGAGTGAATATCTCAGTGTTACATCAGTGTTTGTCTTTCTAAACCCAGACTGCATTCAGGGCAAGCTGAAGACGGTAAGGTGATCCACTACTATCTCTTAACAATTACAGGTTACATCTTGACATGTTAATTTTAGTCATAGCCATTTATGGGTATATGGATCGATTTATCAAGTATGTATAGCATAGCCACTTGCTGCAATTGCATTCTTTCATGAACAGTTTAACGTATTATATACATATATATATATATTGTATACTATTGCAGGGCAGGGAGTTGAAAGGATGATTAAAACCGCCCATTGTCTTTGTGTGGTCATTGGTGTTATTACCCAAGGTAATAAGACATTTCTTCAAGTTATAGAAAAGTATTTTACTTTCATTTGCTTAGTCCTTTTTGGAAACAGACAAACAAACAACAAAAACATTTGGTGATGGATACTGTGCAATCTGTTTTGAAGGTGTTATAGGTTCAGAGTTGGGGGTTTGTTACTCCTCACCTGCGATATGTGCTTTGGAGGGCTCCTCAGTGAACATGTACTGCTCCTACACAGATCCACATGCTGAAATAATTCACAAAGTCTCCTGGGTAAATGCAAAGGGTTCAACTGATATCACATTGGAACCTTTTCACACAAATCAAGTCCATGTGGACTGTGAGGATAAAGGTCATAAATGTAACTTGCAAATAAAAAACGTTACTAAATCAGATGCTAGTATGTATTACTGCAGGACACTAACCTCTGATGAAGAATTTAACAGGACTAATAAGCAAGGAGTTCAATTGTCCATCACAGGTAAAGAACAGATACAATCTGTTTACTAATGTGGTTATATTTCTAAATAATAATGTAATTTCCTGTACATTGTCTAATTGGTTTAGAGAAGAGTCAATGTCACATCACAATATATCTATTATTGTTGTTATAGGTCTACATGTGAAGGTTGTGATTATGCCAAACAACATAGTGTTCCTTACCTGTGAAACCACTTGCCCTCTGGGTGGTGGTGTGTCCTTCATATGGAAGAGGGATGAGTTTAGAGTGGAGAATAATCTTGATCCCGAACTTAGCATGCATCTTCAATTCATGAACTTCAGCAGGGAGGATGAGGGGAACTACTCTTGTGCTGTCAGAGACAGTGTTCTTATTTCATCTCCCACTGTGAGACTCAGCAGCCTTCGTAAGACCAAAGACTTCTTACACCTAATTCAAGATGGGCACATTAGACAGGGCATTCATGTTTATCCTGATATCGATTCTTATTCCACTTCTTCTTCTTCCTCTTTTAAATATTATCATTGTTTTTTTTCTGCTGATTCATTGATTGGCCCAATGACACATTGATTGGTTAATTGACTTATTTAGTGAATGCTATTTTTAGATCCTCCAAGAAATTCAAAAGTTCTGATTGACAATGCTGGAGTAATTACTGAGGGAGACAATATCAGTCTAAGCTGCAGCAGTGAAGCCAACCCACCAGTGAAGAGCTACACCTGGTTTAAGGTGAATGAATCCACTCCAGTAGGATCAGGACAGCAATACAGCCTCACTAGGATCAGATCTGAGGATGGAGGACAATATTACTGTGAGGCCAAGAGTGAATATGGAGCTGAGAACTCCTCAACTGTTCCAATAACAGTAGCAGGTATTTCTCTCTCTCTCTTTTCTCTCTTTCTCATGAGTGCATTTATTATGAATATGTTGATTATTTATGATGCATATTTCTTTCCAACAGACAGGCAGATGGTCATCTCAACATATTTGGTTTTAGCAGCGACAGCCTGTGGAGCAGTAGGACTCATCTGTACCCTCATCTTCATTAGGTAACAATGGCATTTTAGTGAAGGGTTTGTGATTACATGTTTATTAATTACATTACACTTATACAAGATATTTTTTTCTTCTCATAAAGACACTGCAAGAAACATGTGTGGAAAACAGAGGTGAGAAGTGAGGCGAGAGAACAGTTTCTTAGAAATAATTGGGATGGTTGCCAAAGAGAACACTCATTATTCTCTCTCTCTCTCTCTCTCTCTCTCTCTCTCTCTCTCTCTCTCTCTCTCTCTCTCAGAGGTCCAACAGAGCTGCAGCTGGAGATCAGGATGATGTCCAGTACTCGACCATTGACTTCCAGAGGTCTGGTCTGAGCACAGCTGCTGATCCCCCTGGTGCTGAGGCTGCAGGCGGAGGAGAGGATGATGGTCAGCACTCCAACATCCAGCCCCACTGCTCCAGAGAGACTGCTGGAGCTCAGGGGGACGACATCCTGTACGCCAGTGTCGGGAGTGAGTGTCTGGCCCATTTAGCTTAACTGTGATGTGGGTGCTTTTGCTTGTGGTCAACACAGTTTCCATGACAGTTGTGTACTGTATCAAAGGATATGTGCAAAATACTGTTGTTCTGTGAGTGAATTGAACTTATTACAGTTGAGACAATTGTTAAAGTCATCTCTTAAGATATTTGATATTTGATATTTCAATGGAAGATATGCTCTGGATCTCACAGGAAATCTTCACCTTAACTTGCATCTATAGTCTAGTGCAGGGGTTTTCAACTGATTGTGACCCTGGAACCACCATTCTGGCAACCTGGGGACCACCGTTGTTTAAAAATAGTGTTTCCACAGTGAAACTACATTATTGAATGCATGATGAGCGACCACCTGCAATGCCTTGACGGACCACTAGGGGGCCAAGGACCACTGTTTGAAAACCCTTGGTCTATAGATTAGAATAGATTCAACTTTATTTACTTATCGTGGCACTGCAGTGATGGATTACATAGAAAGAAAAACATAAAAAACACTCCTTACAAGGGGTTACAATTTAATGGGTTGAACTATTACATCAAATATTTATAAAACTGCAAACTTTTTGATGCCAGAAGTGATGTCTAATTGATTTAAATTGCATGCTGATGCATTTCTCCAGTTCACCTGACCCACAAGAGGGGGAGCCATCTGTGATTTTCAGCAGTGCTGTTTAATGCAGAGCCTGACCTCAAGCTGTGAATGCCATAACCATGAGATTGGGGGGACCAATGAAGAACCAGTATGAAGAATGATGCACATTTAAGAGTTTTCACAGATTATTTTGGCCAAGTTTAACCATGTGTAGCCAAGACAAGTTTAGCGATGTAGAAATGCTTTTCAAAAATATGATAGTGCTTCAAATAGTTCAAAACCACAACCTTAGTAATGAGCTTTAGTACATTTTATACAAGATATTTTCTTACATCAGTATAATATTCAAAGATTTAGGATTTTGTTAATTTCATGTCAGGAATTTTATGTTGAACTGCTTTAGCTGTAACTGCATTCATAATGTTAACTTGTATAAAATATGGATTGGATAAATTGGCCATGTTTGTTCTTCATCTGCTGCACATCCAGTGCAAACAGAAAGTCTTATCTGTGCAAGGGGGGGGGGGGGGGGGGGGGGGGGGGGATTTAGCCTGGCCATTACCAGCCTGTGACTCCATTTCATTCCGTCTTTCAGTCTGGGCCAACCCAATGCAATTTGGTTTCCGAGATCGGCGGGTGCTTATCTTGAGGTTTAAAATCATTGGAGTTCCCTTAACCAATCAGCAACGTTTAGTAAGCATTCGGTAGATTAAACTCTTCCCAAAGCCAGTTGGGAGAAGAGCTACGACGTCCTTTCCAATCATAAAACTTACAAGAAAATACTCTTGTTCTCCTTTTAATTTTCTGATGTTCTCGAGAGTTGAGACAACTTTTCCGATAGCTTTTCGTGTCTTTTCCTCCAAGGCGAGTTTTGCGTCACAGCTCTGAACTGTTCGCTGATTGGTCCTGCAAAATTTTTAGTTCTGGAGACGATTGTCAATGGGGTTGGGCCAGACTGAGTATGAGCTTGAAATCAATTCAGGCGGAAATACGTAGGCTGGTGTCACCAGGCTAGGGGGGATTCTGAATGTGTAGAATCATAAAATGGAAAATGGTGTAAGTTGAAATCAAAGTATGGTTAACAATGTATAGCAATACTGTGAAATAGTGTGCCCGAGCGGTTGGTTTGGTCAGACTTAAGGGATGGATGACGGCACAACAGTATTCCAAAAAGGGTTTTTTAATTTTCTATTTCTTTTCTACCTGCATGTTTAACAGACAAACCAAACAAACAAACAAACACTGAATGTAACATGAAACAAACACCGGGACAATGCCCACTTAGCTATGCACTAGCACCTGGTTTCAAACAAGTTAACAACCATCACTTTAGGTCTGCTCACGTCAGCAACCTAACACACCAGGACAATGCCCACTAAACTATGCACCTGGTTTCTTCAACCCTCAACTTCGGTCTGCTCTCGTCAGCAACCTCCCTCAACTGAACTATGCGGCCCGTATTTAAACCAGCTGGCCGTTACCACTGACACGCATTAAACAATTAACAGTTTCGCACGGTATTCTTATCTTCCACGCAAACTGACATGAAACATCACATACGTACATGCAGGTTCTATTAACAATTCTACAATGAAACACTTAGGCTAATAAAAAAGAGCACGTTTGATAACTATGAACCCCCCCTGCCCCGATGAGCACGTCTCTCGCAAAACACGAAATAATCACAGGTAATCCTTATCAGCCCTGCATCCCCGTTTGCTTCCCACGTTCCAATTAAACAGTTTGGGCCACCGATCAATGCACATAAACCCCAGCCCATTATATTCTTCACATCATCACATATATCACACAACAGTATCACATATTCCAATGTTCATATTAATGTCCATCCGAACGCATTATAGACACAGTGACTCAGATCTGCGGGGAAACCACCGCTTTAAGTGACAGTAGCCCTGCGCTCTGTCACAAATACCAGGCCAAGCAATAACCAAACCAAGTGCAAGGTTTGTTTTTCTTCAAGTTATAGTTTTTTACTTGCAGTGGTTTCTTCCGGCAGTCCAGCTCCAGCATAATCTTACAGAGGGCATGAAGGGGATGTTGAGGGCTGGAGCAGCTTAATAATATCCCCTTCAACTGTACACATCACTACATTTATTTGAACTGGGCAATCAAAACAGGATACTACCCTGTATATAATGGGTGGACATTGAGCTGCCACCAGGGTCATCACTAACTCCTCAATGGACCCCCTGTCTGCAATGGAACTCCTGTGAAAAAGCAGCTGAAGGTGGGCCTCCAGTTTTGACAAGCTCAGCCTTGTTGTTCTGCTTGCTGTGACCACATGATTAGGCTCTTATAGTATAGGAAATACATCTCATCTCACTCTCATACTCATGCATGACAATTATTACTGTATAGCTGGAGATGCAGCTGATATGATCGTTAGAATGATTTTAGAATGTTATAAGTATATAACTTAAATACTATATTATTTACTTTTATACTAACTTTTAGTTCTACTTATTTCAATACAATTCACCCCTACAGCCTAGTGGGTACATATTAGAGCAAAACTAATGGGCCCTATTTTCCCATCTTTTTGGGGTCCAGATTTTTTCTAGGGACAAAAACGACCAGAATTGGTTCAGGTTTGAGTTAGAATGCTATAACCAGCAACCGAAAAACAGCTTTACAATATAATCCTGTTGGGAAAGCACCGTAAAGTTAAGTTGTTTTTTTACCACTGACAGGCCCATGATTTTATTATTTGCGACGCGTGACAAAATAGTAAGGATCTATACAAAGATTGACCTGTGTCTGTTTACCTTAATAACTGTAAAGACACAGTAGAAAATCACTGTTTCTACATTAGTTAATTAATAATCATGAATTATTCCATTAGTATCTTGACAGGAACTTTAAAAGTTATCTTTAGACTGAGACATGAGACATGTGGTCAGCTGATGTTCACCACTATAAGCCAGTATTTGTACTCTTCAAGTCAGGTATGAGATGTTTATAATTAGCAACTGAATTGCTGTCTGAAAAATTATGTAAGTTGTGGTTCGTAGTTTCTATTGTTACAGATGTGTTTGCTGTGAGAAAGTGGTCTCACCATCAAAAGCTATTTTCATCTGTATGTTGCAGGAAAGGGGTGTGAAGCTGCAGACAAATATATAATTTGTTGCACATCCACATCCTGTTTGTTGCAATTGGTAAAAGAAATCAATAACATGTATTAGTTGTTCTTTATTAATCAGTTTCCCAGGCTAATCAATTCAAAAGCCATCCAACTATAGAATGAAATGGCATTAAATAAATAGCATAACATTAAATAGCGTTAAAATGCTTTAACATGTATAATAAATGAAAAGCTACTCAATGTTACTGGCCAACAGCTACTGTTGTTATAGGCTGCTGAGCGTGATCATCTTTCCATTACATCAAACTCTGTTAACCACATGAGCTAAGGCAGTGAATAGCTCAGTGCAGCATCAGTGTTTGTCCTTCACCGTCTAAACCCAAACTGCATTCAGGGCCAGCTGAACACGGTAAGGTGATCCACTTCTATCTATTAACAACTACAGGTAACATCATGGTGATTTTAGTCATAGCCGTTTATGGGTATATGGATGGATTCATCAAGTATGCATAGAATAGCCACCTGCTGCAATTGCATACTTTCATGTACTGTTTAACCTATATTATATATATAATATTGCAGGGCAGAGCGTTGATTGAGGGATGATTCAAACTGCCCATTGCCTTTGTGGTGTCATTGGTGTAATTACCCAAGGTAATTAGACATTTCTTCAAGTTATAAAAGCGTTTGACTTTTATTTGCTCAGTCGTTTTTGGAAACAGACAAACAAACCTGCAATCTTTGCTTTGGAGGGCTCTTCAGTGAACATGTTCTGCTCCTACACAGATCCACATACTGAAATAATTCACAATGTCTCCTGGGTAAATGCAAAGGTTTCAACTGATATCACATTGGACTTGTTTCATAAAAATCAAGTCTATGTGGACTGTGAGGATAAAGGTCATAAATGTAACTTGCGGATAAAAAAACGTAACTAAATCAGATGCTAGTATGTATTACTGGACAATACTAGGGACAAAAATGACCAACATTGGTCCAGTTTCGAGTTAGAATGCTATAACAAGTAACCGCAAAACAGTTATACAATATAATCCAATTGGGAAAGCACTTTAAAGTAAAGTTGTTTTCACCACTGACAGGCCCATAATGTTATTATTTTTGTGACAACATAGAAAGGATCCATACAGAGATGGACCTGTGTCTTTTTACCTCAATTACTGTAAAGACACAGTAGAAAATGACTGTTTCTACAGATATTAGTTTACCTTTCTATACTTCCTGTCCAGAAACATTATATACAGTTTCTTAAGTTATTGCTATACAGTTATACAGCACACGTCACACAGTAATAATCATCAAAGCATAAGCTACATATTGTTGATGCTAAGTTCTGAGGGCAATACAATGGATATGGTAACTTTTTAAATGTCCTATGAGCTATAAATAAGTTAATAATTAATTATGAATTATTCCATTAGTATCTTGATAGGACCTTTAAAAGTGGTCTTTAGATCAAGACATATGTGGTCAGCTGATGTTCAACATATGCCCGTATTTGTACTCTTACCTGAGCAGTGGCTAGGTGAAAAGTCAGAATTGAGATGTTTACAAAGGGCAACTGACCGTAATTTTGCTGTCTGGATGGCAGCTGTGGTTTCTAGTTTCTGCTTTTACAGATGTATCTGCAGATAGAGAGAGGGGTGTCAGAGTCAAAAGCTACTTTCATCTGCATGTAACAGGAAGCCGGTCAAGTTGCAGGCAAATGTATCATTTGTTGCACATCCTGTTTGTTTCAATTCGTAGGCGAATAAATCATAAACCATCCAACTATAATTAAATGGCTTAAAGCATTACAATGCTTTGACATGTATAATTAATGAAAATGATATTTCTTGTTTTTATTTTTTACTGAAAAATAAGCTAATGGTGCATTTCAGCTTCATCATTTTTCCAGGGCATAAAACACTGTACACCACATGAGCTGTTGTGGTGAATATCTCAGTGCTACATCAGTGTTTGTCCGTCTAAACCCAGACTGCATTCAGGGCAAACTGAACACGGTAAGGTGATCCACTTCTATCTATTAACAAGTACAGGTTACATCTTGACCTGTTCATTTTAGTCATAGCCGTTTATGGGTATATGAATGAATTCATCAAGTATGCATAGCATAGCCACTTGCTGCAATTGTATTCTTTCATGTACAGTTTAACATATATAATATATATAATATTGCAGGGCAGAGTTGAAAGGATGATTAAAACCGCCCATTGTCTTTGTGTGGTCATTGGTTTAATAACCCAAGGTAATTACACATTTCTTCAAGTTATAGAAAAGTCTTTTACTTTCATTTGCTTAGTCGTTTTTGGAAACAAACAAACAAACAACAAAAACAGTTGGTGATGGATATTGTGCAATCTGTTTTGAAGGTGTTATAGGTTCAGAGTTGGGGGTTCGTTACTCCTCACCTGCGATCTGTGCTTTGGAGGGCTCCTCAGTGAACATGTACTGCTCCTACACAGTTCCACATGGTGAAATAATTCACAAAGTCTCCTGGGTAAATGCAAAGGGTTCAACTGATATCACGTTGGACCCGTCTCATAAAAATCAAGTCCATGTGGACTGTGAGGATAAAGGTCATAAATGTAACTTGCAAATAAAAAACGTTACTAAATCAGATGCTAGTATGTATTACTGCAGGACACTAACCTCTGATGAAGAATTTAACAGGACTAATAAGCAAGGAGTTCAATTGTCCATCACAGGTAAAGAACAGATACAATCTGTTTACTAATGTGGTTATATTTCTAAATAATAATGTAATTTCCTGTACATTGTCTAATTGGTTTAGAGAAGAGTCAATGTCACATCACAATATATCTATTATTGTTGTTATAGGTCTACATGTGAAGGTTGTGATTATGCCAAACAACATAGTGTTCCTTACCTGTGAAACCACTTGCCCTCTGGGTGGTGATGTCTCCTTCATATGGAAGAGGGATGCTTATAGAGTGGAGAATAATCTTGATCCTGAACTAAGCGAATATCTTCAATTCATGAACTTCAGCAGGGAGGATGAGGGGAACTACTCTTGTGCTGTCAGAGACCGTGTTCTTATTTCATCTCCCACTGTGAGACTCAGCAGCCTTCGTAAGTCTGATGTATAGAGACCAAAGACCAAATATAATTAAGAGCACATTTTCAAAGTCAATGTGATATTTCCCTGCTGATTCCCCCAGTATCAGATTCATCAGTTGATTGACTAATTTAATGAATGCTATGTTTAGATCCCCCAAGAAATACAAAAGTTCTGCTTGTCAATGCTGGAGTATTTACTGTGGGAGACAATGTCAGTCTGACCTGCAGCAGTGAAGCCAATCCACCAGTGGAGAGCTACACCTGGTTTAAGGTGAATGAGTCCACTCCAGTAGGATCAGGACAGCAGTACAACATAACCAGTATCAGATCTGAAGATGGAGGACAATACTTCTGTGAGTCCAAGAGTGAATATGGAGCTGAGAACTCCTCAACTGTTTCAATAACAGTAGCAGGTATTTCTCTCTCTCTCTCTCTCTCTCTCTCTCTCTCTCTCTCTCTCTCTCTCTCTCTCTCTATCTCTCTTTCTCATGAGTATGTTGATTATGATTATGTTGATTATTTATGATGCATATTTCTTGCCAACAGAAAGGCAGATGGTTTCCTCATCATTTTTGGTTTTAGGAGTGACAGCCTGTGGAGCAGTAGTACTCTTCTGTACCCTCATCTACATTAGGTGACAATGGCTT
The DNA here is from genome assembly GCF_963457725.1 of Sprattus sprattus. Lineage (NCBI taxonomy): Eukaryota > Metazoa > Chordata > Actinopteri > Clupeiformes > Clupeidae > Sprattus > Sprattus sprattus. Next base: position 19,335,787 of record NC_137910.1, on the reverse strand, counting down.
TTCAGTGAAGGGTTTGTGATTACGTGTGATCCACTTGACCCAGTTATCATTTTCCTTAACCTTTATTGTCTTTTTCTTTGTTCTAATGAAGACACTGCAAGAAACATGTGTGGAAAACAGAGGTGAGAAGTGAGGCGAGAACAGTTTCTTAGAGATAATTGGGATTGTTGTGAATGAGGACACTTATTAGTCTCTCTCTATCTCTCAGAGGTCTATCAGGGCTGCAGCTGCAGCTGGAGATCAGGATGATGTCCAGTACTCGACCATTGATTTCCAGAGGTCTGGGCGGAGCACAGCTACTGGACCCCCCGGTGCTGAGGCTGCAGGCGGAGCAGAGGATGATGGTCAGCACTCCAACATCCAGCCCCACTGCTCCAGAGAGACTGCAGGAGCTCAGGGGGACGACGTCCTGTACGCCAGTGTTGCTAGTGAGTGTCTGGCTCTTTTGTCTTACCTGTGATGTTGGTGCTTTTGTTCATGTAAATGGAAAAATACTGCACTGTTCTGTTTGTGAAGTGAACTCAGTTTTCTGCCTATTACAGTTGAGACAATTGTTAAAGTCACCTATAAAGATATTTGGGCTTCAATGGAAGATACTGGGTGCTCTGGATCTCACAAGACCATTACATTTCTTTTTCTCCTTAATTTTCTCCTATAGTCTAGTGCAGGTTATTTAACTAATTGTGACCCTGGAACCACCATTCTGGCAACCTTAGGACCACTGATGTTAAAAAAATAGTGGTTCCACAGTGAAACTACATTATTGAATGCATGATGAGGGACTATCTGCAATGCCATGACAGACCACTAGGGGGCCAAGGACCACTGGTTGAAATCCCCTGGTCTATAGTAGTACTGCAGTGATGGATCACATATAAAGTAATACATAGAAAACACTCCTTACAGAGAAATACAATTAAATGGGTTTAACTATAACGTCAAATATTTATAAAAAACAATCTTTTTGGTGCCAGAAGTGATGTCTATTTGATTTAAGTTCCAGTTCTGACCCACAAGAGGGGGAGCCATCTGTGATTTACAGCAATGGTGTTTGATGCAGAGCCTGACCTCAAGCTGTGATTGCCATAACCATGAGATTGGGGGGACCAGTGAAGGACCAGTATGAAGAATGATGCTCAATCAAGAGTTTTCTCAGATTATTTTGGCCAAGTTTAGCCATGTGTAGCAAAGCCAAGTTTAGCGATATAGAAGTATGATAGTGCTTCAAATATTTTTCATACGAGATATTTTATTACATCAGTATAATATTCAAAGATTTAAGATTTTGTTAATTTCAAGTCAGGAATTTTATGTTGAACTACTTTAGCTGTAACCACATTCATAATGCAACTTATTGATTGGCTGGTTAATTTAAGTTGTATAATAAAATATGAATTGGTTAATTTTTTTTGATAATGATTTTTATTGCTGGTTCTACTTTGAAAAAAATCAAATAAATACATAAATCATCAGCATGTCCTTGTCATCACATACTCTAGATGGCGCACTGGCCATGTTTGTTCTTCATCTGCTGCACAACCAGTGCAAACAGAAAGTCTTATCTGTGCAGGGGGGGATTCAAAATGTGTAGCATCAATGTATAGCAATACCATTCTCAAGTTCCAGGTGTGTTTTTCTTGTCAAGTTTATTTTTTTTTATTTGCAGCGGTTTCTTCCGGCAGTCCAGCTCCAGCATAGTCTTACAGAGGGCATGATGGACATGTTGGGGGCTGGAGCAGCTCAATAGTACCCCCCTCGAACTGTACACAAAATTACATTTATTTGAACTGGGCAATATAAACAGGATAATACCCTGTACATAATGGGTGGGCATTGAGCTGCCACCAGGGTCATCACTAACTCCTCACTGGACCCCCTGTCTGCAATGGCTCACTCCTTTGCCTGTGAAATAGCAGCTGAAGATGGGCCTCCAGTTTTGACAAGCTCAGCCTTTAGTTCTGCTTGCTGTGACCACATGCAAAGGCTCTTATAGTGTAGGAAATACATCTCATCTCACTCTCATACTCATGCATGACAATTATTACTGTATAGCTGGAGATAAAGCTGATAAGATCGTTAAAATAATAGAATCAATAATAGAATCAATCCAAGATCCTAACCAAGATGGACGGTTCACTTCACTTTGTCCCCAGGTGCTTAAAAGCTGCCCACTGCTCCTGGGGTCCTGGAGGAAGGACAGTGCGGGATGGGAAAATGCAGAAGTCAAATTCACAGCGAGTGTGTGTGTGTGTGTGTGTGTGTGTGGTCATCTATATGCAAGTGTGTAACATTGTGCAACAATAAACTGACTGAAGTCAGCCTTGTTTGTTTGTCGACATAACTAGGCTTTATAACAATGAAAACCATTTAGGTACTGCTTATTCAAGTCAGTTAAGTTGGAATTACAATGAGCTGTTCAGTTGGTGTTAGTAAATCCAGTTGAGTTAGAATTACATAAGTGAGTTAGGTCAGTGTAATGAAGGTCTGTTTAGTCAGATGAACACTGCCTGATCAATTATGGCTAACTTGACCAAATAATATTGAAATCACTTAATACAATCTTGTTGGATTCACATAAGTTAGTTATTTCCTCTGTAATTATAGTATTACATTAGTTTGAATAAAACTAAGTTAGGTGGAAAACATTGACATAACAATGTTAAGTAATTTGAACAACTTTGAGTGTAACTTCATCTGCATGGAAGGAAGCAGGTCAAGTTGCAGGCAAATGTATCATTTGTTGCACATCCTGTTTGTTGCAATTCACAGGCTAATCAATCAAAAACCATCCAAATATAGAATGAAATGGCTTAAAGCATTAAAATGCTTTAACTTGTACAATGAATGAAAATGTAATTAATGAAAATGATATTGCTTGTTTTTATTTTTAACTGAAAAGGTACTTTTCAGCTTCATCATTTTTCTATTGCATCAAACTCTGTTAACCACATGAGTTGTTGCGGTGAATATTTCAGTGCTGAGCTGCAGAAAGAACTATTCCCGTTGTGGCAAAAATCACCCTATAATAAGTTCAGTTATGTTTTGCAAAATCAGATTTTGTTTATCCGTTCCGTAAATATTGGTTGGAGGTAGTTGATGTTGATATACTGAGATAAAACGTGTTAACCAATAAGACTACAAAGATGTCAGTACCTCTCAGTGACAGTCAACACAGCAGCTAAAATGATAAACAATTATCAACCACAACAGTACATCACCCTGTACTCTACACATTTACTTAAGTTTGGGGCGAGAAGTGTAACAAACGCAGCGACTAGCTGGAGGAACGGCTGCGCTTTGTGAACTCAATATGAAGGGCAAAGTCTCATTGCAAAGTAAGTGTTTGTCCTTCACCGTCTAAACCCAGACTGCATTCAGGGCAAGCTGAACAGGGTAAAGTGATCCACTACTATCTATTAACAATTACAGGTTACATCTTGACCAGGGTACTGTTCGGCGACGCTCGCTAAGCGGTTTAGCGAGCTAGATTCCAGGCTAAAAAAAGAGAACGCCCCTTTATCGCGTTCGGCAAAGCAACTTCTGATAAATTACCATAGTTACATATCACTTAGCACTAACCTGCTCCAGGGCAGGCTATACTAAGGCCGAATCTCGATTCTTACCCTTGCCCCTGGATAATACAGGATGGTACATGTAAAGCACAGGTCGATGTCTTCAAACAAGTGCTGTCATTCACAGATATCAAACGGAATTCGCGGATAAGTTATCTGTAGACATGCCTGACTGTATGAGCTATGAAACTAGCGATTTAAAAAAGGTTTCAATTATGGTTGCAAATATATACGACTGTATAGAGCACAAAACTAGACTGTCGTAATTGTTTTGTGGACGGTACATGTAAAGCACGGATCGATGTCTCCAAAGCAAGTGCTGTCATTCACAGACATCAAACGTAATTCGTGGATAATAAAGTTATCTGTACACATGCATGGAGTCAGGCTAGTCCTAGCAAGCTAAAATATAATCCAATGAAGTGCTGGCATACGCGCTAGCTGTAACCTAAAACTACTGTTTGAAAGCTTCAGTTCAGACCTACAATACTCTGCATCGTTCGTGTAGAACATTTCAGATCAAACCGATTCATTATAAACATATAAAAAGTTGTGTAGATAGCTTTATTCATGTAAAATATTCCTCACTTCAAGCAGCCATGTTTTTTTGAAAATTCCCGAGCTGGTTTCGCTGTGTGCTCTGGGATAGCCCTTGGAGGAGCAAGTAAGGTCTCCGATCATCTTAAAACCAAGGGCCATAAAGCCCTCAATCTTATCCCTTAATCTTGATCAAATTGGGTATTAAGACACCACTAGCTCTCACATGAACGCGCAACTTCAAGGGCAAGGAGGAAGATAAGGGGCAAGGGGAAGTATTGAGATTGGGCCTAAGTTTAGCTGGCTAAACTTGCCACACCCCTGGCAAAAGGAGGGATCCCATTGACCAAGGACTAAAAGGAGTCATATTAGATAGTTTGATTAGCGTAGGGAGAGAGTTCTTTGCGATCCGCCCAGATCCATTTTCCCTTTATTGTGAGTGGTAGCCTACGTTTTAGTAATGTGTGACAGTGTTATATTGACAGTAACCCATCTCCCTTACGGAGATATTGGCGAAAGTTATTAAAGATCTTGATTTTATGTCCCTTCTACAATCACGATGTTATTAACCATACGTCATCAACAAATGCAACTTACATCATTGCAAACGTTTAGTTTTGCAAACGTGTCTAGTTTTTGTGCAGTAGTGGATAAAGTCTACCTCAGTCTACTTCACAGCATATCATTTTTGTAGAAAAGGTGGATGCATGATAAGAAGAGAGAAATACACACATTATACAGTATTTTATTGCTTCAATTTATTGAATTTCTTATTAATACATTTACATTTAGTCATTTAACAGACGGTTTTATTCAAAGCGATTTACAAGGAGATGTAAAACTCCAATTACTACGGAGGCGCGAAGGGGGTCGAACTAGCAATCTGTTGCATACAATCCATGAGCTCTAACCGCTGCACCAAAATCACATATTCGACATTGGAAAATATATCATGTCTTAGACAGCCTATAGACAGTTTCTTTTATTGCTGTCGCAGCCGCGGCAGTGTTGAATTTTGACATGATTATGGTCTTGAATTCTTCATAACGCGTTCATCATGGGCATATCCTGCATTGTACTATTGTACCGATAGAAAAAATCATGGTTTTGGTAATCGACCTTTCCTGCCTTTTGAAGCAGGACGTGCACGCGCAATTTAGCTGACGAGTTTAGCCTGGGACAATTTAATCAGACGATAAATTATCTTAGCGCACGTCGCCAGACTGGCTTGGCCTGTTCTCATTTAGCGAGCTATATTATCACATGTCGCGAGCTAAATTAATTATGTTAGCTTCAGTTGTACGCCGAACAGGGCCCTGTTCATTTTAGTCATAGCCGTTTATGGGTATATGAATGGATTAATCAAGTATGCATAACATAGCCACTTGCTGCAATTGTATTCTTTCATGTACAGTTTAACATACAGTATATAATATATGTAATATTGCATTGCAGAGAGTTGAAAGGATGATTAAAAACACCCATTGTCTTTGTTTGGTCATTGGTGTAATTACCCAAGGTAATATGACATTTCTTTAAGTTATAGAAAAGTACTTTCTTCTTATTTGCTCAGTCCTATTTGGAAACAAACTAACAACAAAAACAGTTGGTGATGTTTTGATGTGTTATAGGTCCAGAGTTGGGGTTTAATTACTCCTCACCTGCGAACTGTGCTTTGGAGGGCTCCTCAGTGAAAATGTACTGCTTCTACACAGATCCACATGCTGAAATAATTCACAAAGTCTCCTGGGTAAATGCAAAGGGTTCAACTGATATCATTATCCAGACTCTTATTTTGACGTCGTATTTTTGAGTTGTACAGGAAGTAGGCAGGAAAATTGTTCAGAATAATTTAGAAACTGCAGGCTGAGAGAGAGGAGAGATTCCTTCTTACAGGTTGATTCCCCAGCAGAGGCATCGCTGTATGTATCTTGTTATAAATAAGTATATATTAGTTTGTTCATTTCATTGTTTAAAAACGTAGTTATAATGCTAAAAAGGCAGTCTAATAAACGTAGATGCTATTAGGAAATGTTAACAGTTATTAGCTTAACGTGTGCTTTCTTTACTTCATGAAACTAGGCAACATTTTTCTTTTTGTGTTCTAGTTTCACGCTCTTTCACCCTTTGATACAATTTGAAGAATAAATATGCAACCATCATCTTTATGAACATAAGAGAGTTTAGCTCGCTGTCTAGCTGAAGTTATCACACCTCATCGAGGACAGCACAATTAGTGTCAAAACTATATCCCAAGAGACTCTAGACAACATTTGGAGGCGAAAGGACCTGATTTCGTCTAGAAGCCTTCAAAAGGGCCTTCATTATGCAATGGAGGGTTATGTATAACATTTAAAACTAGATATGGTTGAAAACAGGCTTAAATTTGAGGTGAAACTGTACAGATCACAATTACTCCAGTAGCAGCCCATAGGTTCAGTATGAAGTATGAGCGGTATGGCTTTTCTCAATGGTTTCTGGCTTTTTTGACCAGGAACAAAACTAGGGGGCTGTCGTTTACTGTAACCCGAGCGAACATCGAGATTTTGCCACGCCCTTTTAGTATGCGTCCAGCGCATCTGTATCTCAGCTTCAGAAGGTCGTAGACACTTGAATTTGGTCTCAAAATTACCAGAATACGTATAGTTATATATGCAATTTGAAGGTTTCTAAGCTCTAAAACCTTTACTTTTCGAGATATTCAAGAAAAAAACTTTTTTTTATTTGCGTGGGGCGCAAAAAGTATTCTATTAGCAGGCTGAAGTTGAGTATGCATTATGAGCGGCACAGTTTTTCTCAACGTTTTCTGGCTATGTTGACCCTGAGGAACAAAACTGACCCTGATTTTGATGTGTGCTTCGGATCATTGTCCTGCTGGAAGGTCTGCTAGAAGGTCCAACCACGGCAAATGTTAAGCTTCCAAGAGGAAACTAGATGTTGAGGGCCATTGGAAGCAACAGCCTCACAACATCAAAGATCCGCCACCATACTTCACAGTGGGTATGAGGTGCTTTTCTGTACGGCTATCTTTCTTTCAATGCCAAACCCACCTTTGATGTTTGTTGCCAAAAAGCTTTATTTTGGTCTCATCTGTCCAAATAACTTGGTCCCATTGAAAGTCTGACTTACATTTAGCAAACTGTAGGTGCTTTAGTTTGTTGTTGATTGACAGCAGAGGCTTTTTTCTGGCAACCCTCCAAAACAACTTGTGGTGATGTAGGTGGCGTCTGATGGTAGTTCTGGAGATTTTCTGACCTCTTTATTCTCCGGCTGTGACCCTTGGAGATTATTTTGCCAGTCGAACCATCCTCCTCACGGTGCTTGGGGTCAATTTACAGACAGGTCCTCTTCCAGCCTGATTCCTTACATCTCCTGTCGCTTCGAACTTCTTAACTACTGTTAAGATATTTTCTTATATCCTTTTCCGGATTTCTGCAGCTCAACAACCTTTTGTTGTCCCATCTTGATCTCGAGTCAATGTAGACATATAAAAGTCGTGTAAACACCTGTATTCAGCTTTATTCACATAAAATATTTCCCAGTAACAGTCTCCTGAGACTCCGCCATCTTGTTTGGATTTTTTTGATTTACTGGGCTGGGTTGATTAACTGAAACACGGAGCTGCCGGTAGCCCCACCCGATGGAAACAGCATGTGAACCAAACCACTTGGAGGAATAGGGGAACATTTTAGGGGACAACCCCGGGATCTCCGCTTATGTGTGAGGCAAAAACTGAATATGAAGCAGAGCACGCCTCAGCTGTTTCAATAACAGTAGCAGGTATTTTCAATAGGTATCTCTCTCTCTCTTTTTCTCTCATTATAGGCTCTTTCTCATGAGTGCATTTATTATGAATATGTTGATTATTTATGATGCATATTTCTTTCCAACAGACAGGCAGATGGTCGCCTCAATATATTTGGTTTTAGTAGCGACAGCCTGTGGAGCAGTAGGACTCTTCTGTATTCTCATCTACATTAGGTAAGGAAGGTATTTCAGTGAAGGGTTTGTGATTACATGTTTATTAATTACATTACACTTATACCAAGATATGACCCAATTATAATTTTCTGTATCCTTTATTGTCTTTTTCTTTGTTCTCATAAAGATACTGCAAGAAACATGTGTGGAAAACAGAGGTGAGAAGTGAGGCGAGAGAACAGTTTCTTAGAGATAATTTGGATTGTTTTGCGAACGAGGACACTCATTATTCTCTCTCTCTCTCTCAGAGGTCCGACAGGGCTGCATCTGGAGATCAAGTTCAAGTTCAAGTATTTATGTGCCAGATGCACAGAAGAACACAGAGTCAGACTGGCCACTGAAATTCTTAGGACAAGACACTGCACAACAACCTACCATAGCATGAAATAACATAACATATAAGTACACTGAACAAAAATTACACATAAATAAACATATAAAGATCAGACAGATCAGGATGATGTCCAGTACTCAAGCCTTGATATCCAGAGGTCTGGTCGGAGCACAGCTGCTGGATCCCCCGGCACTGAGGCTGCAGGCGGAGGAGAGGATGATGGTCAGCACTCCACCATCCAGCCCCACTGCTCCAGAGTGACTGCAGGAGCTCAGGGGGACGACGTCCTGTACCCCAGTGTTGCAAGTGAGTTTCTGGCTCTTTTGTCTTACCTGTGAGGTGGGTGCTTTTGCTTGTGGTCAACACAGTTTCCAGGACAGTTGTGTACTGCATCTAAAGACTTGGCAGGGTGAAATGGAAAAATACTGCACTGTTGTTCTGTGAGTGAACTGAACTCAGTCAGTTCTTTAGCTTATTACAGTTGAGACAATTGTTACAGTCACTTCTTAAGATATATTTGGCTGCAATGGAAGATACTGGGTGCTCTAGTCTAAATCTCAAAGGAGGAAATCTTCACCTTAATTTACTTCTATAGTCTAGTGAAGGGGTTTTAACCATTCTGGCAACCTGATGACCACCGTTGTTAAAGAAATAGTGATTCCCACAGTGAAACTACATTTATTGAATGCGTGACGAGGGACCACCTGCAATGCCGTCATGGACCACTAGGGGTCTGGTCTATAGTGGCAGCACAGTGATGGATTACATAGAAATAAATACATAAAGAACACCCTTACAGAGGAAAACATTTAAATGGGTTGAAACATAACATCAAATATTAATAAAACTGCAATCTTTTTGATGCCAGAAGTGATGTATAATTGATTTTAGTTGTGCTGATGCCTTTCTCCAGTTGTCCTGACCCACAATCTGTGATTTACAGCAGTGGTGTATCATGCAGAGCCTTACCTCAAGCTGCCATTGCCATAACCATGAGATTGGGTGGACCAGTGAAGGACCAGTATGAAGAATGATGCTCAATCAAGAGTTTTCACAGATTATTTTGGCCAAGTTTAGCCATGTGTAGCAAAGCCAAGTTTATCCATGTAGAAATGTGTTTTAAAAATATGATATGTATAATAAAATATGGATTGGATAAGTTTTGTGTAATAAAATATGAAATCTTCTTGCTGTTCTACTTTGAAAAACAAATACATAAATACTCATGAATTGCAAAACTTACCTCTGAAACAGTAACTTTCATAATAATCATATTTATTAATAATAATAATACAAATATTCATTATATGGCTTCTCAGTTTTTCACCCCATCAGCATGTCATTGTCATCACATCCTCTAGGTGGCGGACTGGCCATATTTGTTCTTCATCCGCTGCACATCCAGTACAAACAGAAAGTGTTATCTGTGCAAGGGGGGGATTCTGAATGTGTAGCATCATACTGGTGGGAAATGCATTGGACGTTCAAACAAATGCTCACAGGGCCTGAATCTAACCTTAGACTCCAGGGATTGAAGGGGCGCTTATTCTCATTGTGTGCCCACAGATGGCTCACTGCTCAAGCAGTCACTCCCAGGGCAGCTGTCTCTGACAGTGATTGTAGTGTAGGTAGTGACTTTACAGTAATACATAGTACGGTTGTTTCTCACATTTAGTTTTTTTGCAAGCATAAAAAAGTTTTGAAGATTTATTTAGAGCAGGTTTATGCTTAGTCCAGTTGTTTCTCATATTTTTTTTTTTTTTTTTTGAAAGCTTACAAAGGTTTTGAAGATTTATTTAGAGGATATTTAAACAAGCTGATCCTCCGGGCCTCATTTTACCTTGTGTGAGTTTGGTGAGACCAAAACACAAGCAGGACAACAAGACAAGACACAAGTCACAGCACCATGGTGCTTTGTGACACCACATTCTAAAGCTGCATTAGATTAACTAAAAGTACTAAATATAATTGAATGACATAGCTGTCATAAACAATATATTCTGTTAGAGGTGTGCTTCCATTTGAGTTCTTTTAAAAAAGGTTTCTGTTTGTTGAGTTCCATATGAGGAGATGAAGATGGTCATGGCCAGCGCTGACCAATTAAACAGTGCGTCCTCTGAATTACTTGGTGTTATCCACCTGTGCCTGCTGCAGTCAAAAATACAGTTAGCCATTTATACAAAGCGACGTACAAGGGAGAGAACAATCAAGCTACGAGCAAAAGAGTCCTAGTGTACCAATAAATACTGGTTTATATAAGAAAAAGTGCAGGAATGTAACTACTGTAAGTGCAAGTTCAGTACTAGAAGAAGTGCAAATTAGGAAGGGAGATGCTCTCTGAAGAGTTGGGTCTTCAAGAGTTTCTTAAAGGTAGAGAGGGATGCCCCTGCTCTGGTAGTGCTAGGCAGCTTGTTCCACCAACTTGCAACTACAAATGAGAACAGCAAACGGTTCTGACCATATAAAATCTCTCTCTCTCTCTCTCTCACGCTCTCTCTCTCTCTCTCTCTCTCTCTCTCTCTTTCTCTCTCTCTGCTCTTGCTCTGTGGCACTCTAAAATGTCCTGGTATGTCGTGTATCAAAGGACCTGTGCATAACACTCCTTAGTTAAGACTGACTTTAATTAATACTTTGGGTGTTTGAACAATAGACAGGGTAGCAACACACACTCACTCACATAGACACACACACACACACACAGAGAGAAGCATAGATGCAACTACACACAGAGAGAGACATAAATACTAACAACAACAAAAAAGCTTGTTTCTCGGAATCTATTGTGGGTCAATATAATTGTTTAATTTCATACACCACATGGTCAGTTGTTGAGCAATCCTTCTCTCCCCTGTTTCAATGTGTAGACTTATTCATTTGTGGGTCTTGGTCTGTGGTGGGGGTGGGGGTAGGAAGCTGTTCTTGCAGAAATATTTTCTAAATTAATATTGTTGTGGAGACAGGGAATGTATGCGTGTAATTTTTGATAAAAAAAATGCTTCTAATTATAATGTAATATATCAATAAAAGTCCCCAATATCTGTGCACAAACATGTTCATATCTGTTATTCTCAAGACCATGTCATGTGTAACATTGTTGTCTGTAAATAGATAAATAGGTATAAAGCTGGAGCAAAAAGGTTAAAATGCTCTCCGTCGAAATCCACAGCACATGGGAAACTCGTTGATTGGCTTGTTGTAGTTAAGATGTTGTTCTCATCTGATCAATAGATGCAATCCTCGAGAGGGCACTGTTTTACAGTTTTTCGGGTAGGCTGATGTGTGAAAGTTCACCTGCGGAGTCAGACAGTGAATGCCTTTCATCTTATGAAACAATGGATGAGAGGGATGTGGATGTAACCTTGTCAGGCCATCAGGAAATTGATTTAATAGAAGAAAGGAGACACACATACACACGCGCGCGCACACACACACACACACACGGGGACGCACACAAACAGGGAGTCCTTGTTAGACATTGTTAATTTTAGAGACGCCTACATCAATACCTGGTGTGGAGTTCAGCCATATTTAGATATCACCGAGATCACTCAGACATAGACATCACACTGCGATATCCACAATGAAGACGGATACAAGAGGAAGTTGCTCAAAGACATCCGTTTACTGTGTGCTGTAGACATTCCTTTTTTTAAAGATGCACCTGGTCGTAGGCTTTTTGCTGACAATACTAGCCGGTGTAAAGCAAAGATTATAGAGCAGGGGAAGCGCTCTAGAATCTTTGGTAAAAAAAAAAAGAACACAGGTGGATATGGAGGAGTGTCCATAGTACAACTGACCAAAAGTAGGCTAACCAAGAAAGTATTGGTATCCGAAAACAGAGATCATTATAGTGGAGAACACGAAGATGTATAGGCTTTATCTGATCAGTTGTGATTACCAAGGAAAACAGCCTATAATCTATTTGAACTATAGTTAAATAGCAGCTATAGGCAACATTAAGTCGACAAGAAATTCCAGATATTTTTTTGTAATAATTGACTGACGTAGGCTACCATTTGATGTTACGTAGTATGCTAAAAGCCTATCACATTGCTTTTAGGCCAGTCGAAGGCGGGACCAGTTTCTCTGGTAAAGTTAAATAAACTCGGAGGCGCGACGCGGGTCGTCCGCTCGACTGTAATCGTTTTCGCAGGTGTCGACTGGAATTTACGCATCGACCGCTACGTCTGCAAAGTTTCAGCAGAATGACGTCTCAATGTCCTCGTTGCGAAAAACCTGTTTTCTTTGGTAAGTATTTGCACTTTAGATCTCTGAGTTTACCGTGCATTTGCCATGTATCGGCATTAGGAAAACAATAATATTGTAAACATTCCTTGAGATTAATTTAAACCAGTAGACTAGCCTTTCTATTTCTATTGAACTGTAACGTTAAACAAAAGTAATTCAGGCCAATAAATGATATAACTGGAACCCGTATTTGTTCAGACTTTGTTCTTTATCGTTGAAGTATTCCCAAGTGAGGAGCTATGTCGCTCTGCACTAAAGTTAAAGGGAAGCTTTTGTTGCTCTAGGTCAGGTAAGCCGACCCCATCCTTCTGGTGCCAAAGGCTTTTTATGTGGGCTGCTCGGCTATTGATGCCCGCTGTTAAGTATTCCACTAGCCTACTATCCTCCTACCACCGAGCCCCGTAAATGTCCTTGCCCATGAAAACAGAACGAGGGAAAGAGTTATATAATGCCTTTGGCATGGTCCGAAACCATGGGACAGTATGAATACGTTTTACTCTGCTGGGGACAATGAGTGAGTCGTGGATGAGGTCTATTCATCCGCTGCGAGGAAGCTTTTCAGTAGTGATATTACAGAGCTGCCGTCCGTCATCGCTAGTTTACTGCATCTATAATGTTTACCACGGGGACCCCCGCCGAGCTGAACACAACTCAGAATGCATTCCTCAACTGATTGTCTGTGGTCTCTCTCTCTCCCTCTCTTTCTCTCTCTCTCTCTTTCTCTCTCCCTCTCCCTCTCTCTCTCACACACACACACACACACTCTCTCAGCTTAGAGCCTAAGGAATGTGGGCTGGACTGTGTGACACATGCAACATGAGATAAAGGTATAGATGGCAGTGCCTTACAGACTCAAATAACTTTATTATTTTGGGAGAAATCTCTGAAGAAAAACAAAACAATCCCTGTTACTGCATCAGGCCCTGTCAGAAAAAATGAGACAACCAATCATGACAAGGGGAAGTCTAGCCAATCAGGACAATGATCTCCCCCTCAAAGGTCCTGG
>NC_137910.1:19312109-19317109 GCF_963457725.1 Sprattus sprattus | reverse complement strand
CTTGTGTCAAAGACATATGACATATCATTTGCAAAAGAGGAAGCTGTCTCTGTCCGAATGATTTACATTCCTCCATGACTACCTGTCTGTCAATGAATCTATGGGCGACCAATATATATATATTTAATTAAGTGAAGATAAAACAGAAATACTCTTAGTTCCTAAAGCCTTAAGAGATTCACTATTTCTAAAAGGCTTGGAAATGTGGATCTTCAGAATAAGAGGTTTTTAATCCCATATAAGCAAGGTGACCAAAACAACTTTAATCAAAGTTAATTCATGACTCTGCTGCTTAACCTTTAAAGAAAACAAGGAAGAGAGAACACATTACTGGATCTTGAAGAATTATTTTTAAAGTCCTTCTGCTTGTTAACAAAGCTCATTATGGTTAAGCACCCTCTTACAGACTGAATGCCTGTCATTTTTGTCCCTTCACGAGCTCTCAGGTCATGTCAAACATTGCCAAAGTCCCTCAAATAAAAATTGGGAAAGCAGCGTTCGTCCATTATGCACCTAAACTGTGGAACATTAAATCAAAAAGAATTCGAAGGGCGTGCTCAGTTATTATTATTGTTATAGATTTATTTAACTACATGGTCTCTAGGGCAAGCTCTCCAATTAGGGCGCCAGAGGATTGTAATAAGGGCTCTAGGGTTCTAAGGTTCCATTTGCATTTGGCAAAGATCCCTTGTGGTCAGTTTAAACCTGTTCATTAACGCAGCCGTTTAAGATCGTTCTGATGGGTTGTCACAGTGCTCTGCTCTGTAATTTTCAGCCGGGCTATTAGACATGAATGTGTTGTGTGTTATGGGGTTACGGGGAATTCTACAAAATGTGACGCTCCCATCCCGCAATCATGAGGTTCAGAGCTTTCAAGAATGGATTAGCTTTCAGAATGGGAGCGAGATTCCTGTTCTGCATGGCGGGCTTTTAAGAATGGATTAGTTTTCAGGAGTCTTTGATGAGTTTTAGAGTTTCCAGCTTCTGTCGTTCCCTCTCTTCCCCTCTTCACTGTCTCTCTCACAGTCAAAACCTCACTCAGGACATCTCGCAAAATGGCCTGTTGTAGAACAGTATTTGGATAATGTTCTTGCAAAAAGATCCATCGCATATTATCAGACACCAACTCAGCTCTGAATATGGTAAAACAAACAAAACTCAAGAACGTTGAACTATTCTTATAAATAATGAACAAAAGGATTTAAGTGAAAGTGCTGACTGTTCAGGACGAGATCTACGCGGTTCCCGAAAGTTGCCTTTTATTGCTTTCTCCCCTCACCAAACACAAAACAACATGAATAAAAGTTGAACAATAACTCCTTAGTTTCTAAAATGACCTGTGGCGGAGACGCACCTAAATATACCCCTAGTTCTGTTATGACTGTGCCATTTGTTAGCCGTGTCGTAGATCAAGTCCTCTGTCCACTGAAATGCTTAGATTCTGGACGCCTTACAACACTGCAAACCTTTTACCGGTATACCAAAAGGGTACAGCAACAACAAACACATACTGTATATATGAATAAAATATGAATGATTCAGTGTACAATGTGGTGTGTTTGAGGTTTATGTGGCAGAAGGGATACTGTGCATGTATGTGGACCCATTTTTTACCTCCAAATAGCATTTTCAGATAGAGGTGGTAAAAGCACACTTGGACTGTTGAGGTGCTGGTTGATGCTAGAGAACTGCCATAGGAAAAATATTGCAGCAAACTCAACAAGCTTCAAAGCAATTCTTTAATTTATTTAGAAAGAGATTGTTGATGACCCCTGACGAAGGCGTTTGGCCGTTGAAACAGGGATCCTTTCAGAATAGCGTTTTCTGCGCCAGCAGTGTACAGAAGCAGCCCTTTTGATGACACAAGGGTTAAAGTTCTCAAGCTGCCGGCCCAGTGGGCCCAGGGCTCTTGTGTCGCCCATCATCTCTAACCAGCCAACAGACAAAGACTGGCCTTGTTCACAGCCAGAAGCCCCATGGGGACTTGGAGCAGGTCTGTCCTTTTACGGACCACAGAAAATGCCCCCTTCTCAACTCACAGCTCTCACCTTCAGGCTGACCTAGACACTGAATGAATACATATTTGGAAAGGGAAGAGGTCTGTCTCCCATTCAGTCTCCTGGCAATGTTTGCAAAGCATTTACAAAGCAAATTGGGACTAACTGATCTGCTAAGATAGTTTTGCAGAGTTCTGGCTGAGCTCCCATGAATAAAACCATTGTTCTATTGGATTCCTTCAGTATTGCTGTGTTCTGGTCTGACTGGGGTTTTAAACTCTATGCACACTCTGTTTATACTGGTCAGGTCACTGCAGATCAGACACTGTAGCCGGAGGCTGTTGTTTGCCGAGGTCAGTGCTCCTAACAAGTGATCTGTTTGTGTGGTTTGAATAGGAGCCCCTGAGATGCATGCAAGTAATTTTTTATGTTTGTCTTCTTACTTGTGGGTTGGAGTGTGTGTGTGTGTGTGGGGGGGTTGGGGGGGGGGTTGAGTGTTTGATGACCCCAGGATCGTCAGGCCATAGTAAAGGTCACCTTACCTAAGACCAGACCAGACCAGACCAGACACGTCAGCAAACCCTGCCTGGGGTCAGCTTTCGTGCAGTACCAGAGTCTGTGCCTGTGTGTGTGCGTGTGTGTGTGTGTGTGTGTGTGTGTGTGTGTGTGTGTGTGTGTGTGTGTGTGTGTGTGTGTGTGTGCCCTTACTCTCTTACTATCTGCCTTTACTTTTGTGCAGTACCAGAGTGCATGTGTGTGAAAAAAAGGAAAAGTCAGAGACATTATATGAGTCCCAGAAGGACTTAGGCAAAGTGAACAACCGGGGAACCAGTTGAATGGCCCCAGACCACGTGAGAGGACTCAGACTTACACACTGCACATGCAGACACACAAGGGGCACAGGGGAGGATGAAGGCGGGGAGGGTGGAATTTATGACAACTAATTATGTAGATCTTTCACATAAGCGTGGCCAACTACTTATATGTATGTAGATCTTTCACATAAGGGTGGCCAACTACTTACTGCAGTGGTTCCCAACCTTTTTACAGCCCTGTACCCCTTCAGACATTCAATCTCCAGCTGCATTTTCTCAGTGGTTTTGTTTTTTAATTAATGCTTGTTCATCGTTGCGATCGTTGTTGTGTTTATTAGAAAGAAATACAGCCTTACAGGGCAAAATACAGGGGAATTTGGGCGATTTTGCTGCACGAAACCCCCTGAACCACTACGCGTACCCCAGTTTGGGAACCGAGGACTTACTGTATGTAGATCTTTCACATAGGGGCGGCCAACTAGTTATGTAGCTCTTTCACATAGGGGTGGCCAACTAGTTATGTAGATCTTTCACATAGGGGTAGCCAACTAACTGTATATAAATCTTTTACATAGGGTGGCCAACATAGTTACTGTATATACAGCTTTCACATAGGGGTGGCCAACTAGTTACTCTATGGAGATCTTTCACATAGGTGTGGCCACTTTTAATGAACAGAACCAGGGAACACTGATATCCATGACCCACGGTGGAAATCTCCTCTCCTGCCCATAGTATTACAAGAGGTATTATCATGTCAGTTTGGTGGTTTAGTGCAAAAGTGAAGGCACATGCTAAATGGTGAGACTGTGCTCTGGAATCATGCAGACTGTCTGTGTTGCAGAGCAATGCCATTTATCTGAGATGTGTGAAGTTGGGCCTGGAGTATTTCTGACTCACTGTGTGTGATTAGTTGTGTAGGAGCTGGTTACATGCACCACCAGCAGTCTGGGAATATTGTGTCAATGTGTGCATTTAGTTAAACAATCTTTCAGTTGGTTTGGCTGTGCTGTGCGGTGCGGTGTTTAGCTGTTCAGATGTCCAGGTTGGGAGTGGTAATTCTCAAGTAATAGAAGATCTCCCTGTGCTGCTCTCTCTCTCTCTTTCTCCCTCTCCCCCCCTCTCTCTCTCTGTCTCTCTCTCTCCCTCTCGCTCTCTCCCCCTCTGCTCTCGTTCTGTCATGCTTGCTTTTATCGACATCAAGGGTCACATATCTTTCATTATGATGGTGGGGAGAAAATGGCATGTGCATTCCGCAGAGGCCAACAGCTCTCTCTCCCTCTCTCCCCGCCCCAAATACACGCACACACACTAGACTGGTATTTGCCCCTGTTAGGGTAACTGACAAGATAACTACTGATATACGAGTACTTCATGCGTGTTTATTGATCATCCCCATAGAAGGGAAATGTTCTGATATGACTGAGTACGTGGAGCTGTACCAGGATCAGATACCCTGCACACTAGACAAGTCTCATACCACCTCTTTGGCTACAGTAGTGTGACGTTAGATAGGCCGGGATCACTTGAGAGAGAGCCCAGACACACACACTGTACGTGCAGACACACAAGGGCACAGGCAGCGATCAAAATGGGGATTTCATTTCTGACACAGTAGCTCATTCACATAGATGTGACACGCTTTGATGCAATATCCCTTTCAGAGCATGACATCATCTGTACTCTTTAGAGTGACAGTGAGCAGATTAAGGTTTACATCAGAAAAATGGACACCCACACACACACACATTATTCACACACACACTGACTGAGACACACCAACACTTTTGGTATGTGCCACTTGTCACACATTCCACTGGACACCTGGCTCTTAAAATGTTCCTATTCTTTTTGCAAGGAATGTGATTGGCCATGTGTCGCATTGCTCCCATGTGTCATGTGATTGGGCATGTGTCAAATTTCTCCCATGTGTCACATCATCATGCATATGTGCTGAAAAAATCCACACCAACACCAGCAGCCAGTTATAATATCCCTGTCGCTAGGGGCAACAACATCCCACCAACACCATCAGCCAGTTAAAATATCCCTGTCGCTAGGGGCAACAACATCCCACCAACACCATCAGCCAGTTAAACTATCCCTGTCCCAAGGAGCAACAACATCGCACAATCACAGCGCAAGGTAGTCAGTCCATATCTGCTGTATATCTGTTGTAATCCACAAT